>NC_053157.1:140713295-140925795 GCF_016835505.1 Polypterus senegalus
AGAAAAAACAAAAATAAAAACTCCACACGGCTGGAGAAAAAAATAAAATCTGCAGGGGTTCCAGGCCACGAGACTGCCCAGTCCCCTCTGGACATTCTACCTAACATAAATGAAATAGTCCTCTTTGTATTTAGGGTTCTCACGGAAGGACTTGATGATGATGGTCATGCAGACTTCTGGCTTTTGATCTATTACTGTTGGAACATAATGGTGCTTTGCGCCACCACCAAAAGGACACCGGAAAAAGAAACAGAAGAGAGAGTAGGGGTTAGTACAGATTTTAGAGCCACCATAAATAGTTATAATGAATTGGATATACAGAGCATCAGGATTAAATTACAGTGAAGTTATGAGAAGGCCATGTTAAAATAATGTGTTTTCAGCAGTTTTTTGAAGTGCTTCACTGTATTAGCCTGGCGAATTCCTATTGGCAGGCTATTCCAGATTAGGTGCATAACAGCAGAAGGCCGCTTCACCACTTCTTTTAAGTTTTGCTCTTGGAATTCTAAGGAGACACTCATTTGAGGATCTGAGGTTACGATTTGGAATATAAGATGTCAGACATTCCGATATATAAGATGGGTTGAAATTATTTAAGGCTTTATAAACCATAAGCAGAATTTTAAAGTCAATCCTGAATGACACAGGTAACCAGTGTAGTGACATCAAAACTGGAGAAATGTGCTCGGATTTTCTTTTCCTGTTTAGGATTCTAGCAGCTGCATTCTGCACTAGTTGCAAATGATTTATGTCTTTTTTGGGTATTCCTGAGAGGATTGCATTACAGTAATCTAGTCGACTGAAAACAAATGCATGAACTAAGTTCTCAGCATCTTTCAGTGATATAAGAGGTCTAACTTTTGCTATGTTTCTTAAGTGAAAAAATGTTGTCCTAGTGATCTGATTAATATGCGATTTAAAATTCAGATTACAGTCAACAGTTACCCCTAAGCTTTTTACCTTCGTCTTGACTTTTAATTCTAATGTATCCAGTTTATTTCTAATAACATCATTGTATCCGTTATTGCCAATCATTAAGATTTTAGTTTTCTCTTTATTTAGCTTGAGAAAGTTACTATTCATCCATTCAGAAATATAAGTGAGACATTGTGTTAGAGAATCGGGGTCATCAGGTGCTATTTATAAATACAGTTGTGTGTCATCAGCATAGCTGTGGTAACTCACGTTGTGCCCTGAGATAATCTGACCTAACGGAAGCATGTAGATTGAGAAGAGCAGCAGACCCAGGATAGAGCCTTGTGGAACACCATATCGGATATCATGTCTCTTTGAGTTGTAATTACCACAACTAACAACTACCTGCCAGGTAGGAGTCAAACCAATTTAAGACACTGCCAGAGAGGCCCACCCATTGACTAAGGCGATTTCTAAGAATATTATGATCAATGGTGTCAAATATGGCACTCAGATCTAAGAGGATGAGAACAGATAAATGGCCTCTGTCTGCATTTACCCGTAAGTAATTTACTACTTTAACGAGTGCAGTTTCTGTGCTGTGATTTGCTCTAAAACCTGACTGAAATTTATCAAGAATAGCATGTTTATTGAGGTGGTCATTTAACTGCATAATGACTGCTTCTCTAGAATTTTACTTAAGAAAGGCAGGTTAGAGATGGGTCTAAAATTTTCAAGAGCAGAAGGGTCAAGATTATGTTTCTTAAGTAGGGATTTATCTACAGCAGTCTTAAGACAGTCTGGGAAGACTCCCGCATCTAATGACAAATTTACTATGTCAAGAATATTATCAATTAGCACGCCCGATACTTCTTTGAAAGAATTTGTTGGTATTGGGTCAAGGATGCAGGTGGAGGGTTTCAGTTGAGAAATTATTTTATGTAAATCAGGTAAATCTATCCTAGTGAAAGAGTTTAATTTGTTTATAACGGAGTACTGGGGTTTAGGAGGATCCTTAGTGTTGGGGAGATATACTATGTTATTTCTAATATCATAAATTTTTTGATTGAAAAATACAGCAATAGCCTCATAGGTTTTGCTGGAAGTACTTAGGAGGCATTCCTTTGAGTTACCTGGGTTTAGCAGACGATCAATCGTAGAAAATAAGACTCTGGGGTTACTAGCATTGTTATTTATAATCTTAGAGAAATAGCAGCGCCTCTCAAGACGGACAGTGTTATTGTATTCTGTTATTTTAACTTTTAATATTTCATAGTGGATAGTTAGTTTAGTCTTACTCCATTTATGCTCAGCTCTACAGCATGTTCTCCGTAAATCAGACACTCTTTGGGTCTTCCATGATATAACAATGCTAGAAGATTTTTTAACTGTCTTTTCAGGTGCAACTATGTCAACAGCAGCTCTCACTTTAATATTAAATCTCTCCACGTTATTATTTACATTATCCTCGCTATTATAGCTGGCACTATAAACAGACTGATTGCTTAGAATGTTTGTAAGTTTTAAAGCTACTGATGAGTCAAAGAAGCGTTTTTTAACAATATGCTTCTCATGAGTGTTTTCTATCATTATTTCTATACTAAAAAGTATAAGAAAATGGTCTGATAGACCAATATCAATGACCTGCTTTATATCAACTTTTGGTCCTTTAGTAATTATTAAGTCTAACGTATGACCTGCTTTATGTGTAGGCTGATTAACGAGCTGTCTCAAATCAAAAGAGTCCAGGAGGTTCATGAATTCTTTTACTTTTTGGTCACACTGATTATTGATATGAAAATTAAAGTCGCCGACTATTAAGAGTGTGTCATAGTTCGTAATTAAAATTGACATTAAGTCAGAAAATTCCTCAAAGAAAGACGCATTAAATTTAGGAGGTCTATACATGGATAATACTAGAACGTGAGAATCTCCATGAATAATAACGGCGAGGTACCCAAAGGACTTGAATTTACCAAAATTGACATCTTTACATTTTAACCGGCTTGAGTAAATGTTTGCTAGTCCGCCGCCTCTCTTTCCTTGGCGATCCAGACGAGTAAAACTGTAATCCGGAGGCACAGATTCGATTAAAACAGCTGCACCATCTGAGCTAAGCCACTCAGAAGTAGTTTACTAACTACAGAGAACAAAACTCTTGAGTTATCATGCCCACTTTCTATTATTCTGCCATAATGTGTGTTCTTGGCTGTTGTTAGCGTATTCCTGTAAGCCCTTTTATATTAGACTGCATCATTCAAGTCACCAAATCATACTAAGAATATGTAGTTTATATGTTGTAAATAAATGGTAACTCATGGTTAGAAACTTCCATATGCCAGGCTTGGTGCTATCAAAGTTTTATTAATTTATCCTCTTGAATATGAATTTGACACTTTGGTGTTATATTTTTGCACTAATAACATTCATTGTCAGCAATCTGAGGCCTTTTTTACACCTGGCATCATCATGTATTTGCATATGAAGTACTTTCCGCATATAATTTACCTAGATTACACTTAGACCAAACTTTAAAATGTGCTTCCAGTGTTCACATCATGTCTGCATAGACTCAATGTTGAATGCATTTACATTAAATGTGGTTGCATGTCCATATTTGGAAACCTTCAAATATGGTCTAAGTAATCTAATCACAGTCTGAGCAGAGGAGCAGATTTTTCAGATCATTGAAAATGTGTGGTACTGACAAGTGTTAAGGCAGCTGAATGCACTAAAAAGGCACTGTACATCAAATTTATATGAAAAGAAGCCAAAAGAATATGTCAGAATTTAATTGTATTGCCCCCTACCAAGATTATATAGAGATAACATAGTTTCTAGTTGACCGAATTCCTGAAACTGTTGATTAGAGACCTGGACAACATCCAAATGCATAGCCTATGCAAGTAATTGAAGCAATGCTTGAAATGCACTTTTTGAGAAATGTGATCTTTATCCTAACTTTTTTTTTCTCAAAATATGCCAACAAAATTAAACTGCCTCATTGATAACATAGAGCACCATCATGACCATAGCTGTATGATGTTTAATTGAATGCTAAAAACAGTCCAATGTATTTGGTTTTGCTTTAACATGCATATGTAATCCATGTGTATTCATTTTGCTTCTTATTTAAAAACAATTTCAAAGAAAAATGTGCCAGAGGTGTATGTCTAAACAATTTAGACAGAAGATGAACTCCTTCACTTCACAGCACATTAAAAGATTTTGTTTATCAAATTATTTTTGTTTAAAAATAAAGCAGTTCTACTTAATAACTACATTCAAGTAAAAAAGTCTCATGTTTCTTTTTTAACAACCTTGTCACAAGCCTCTGGTTAGCACTGTGAGAAAGGCAAGAATATGAAAACATTAAACTAGATCCTGTATTATGCTTGCGTCATTATAGCTGTAAATAACTCAAGTAAAGAGACCTTCCTGAAACATTAGATGCAAGTAAAAGGCAGACACCTGCTAAAAGCAGAAAATGACAAATAACAGACCCCGGATTTCATTTCAGACACAATCATTTGTACTTTATTCCCGGATGTATGGTAGACATAATAAGTGCCACATATAATACAATATGTAGAATTTTACAAAATTGTTTGAAAGTCCTATATCCTTCACTGTAGGTGGTGTTACTTTATTATCTTTAATCCAGTGTAAGGAAGAAAATTATTCTAGGTTAAACTAAGCTCCAAGAAAAGAAATAAAACAGAAGTCCGAATTTAGAATATTTACAGCATATAGAAATGACCTGCCTCTCTGCAATGAATGAGAAAAGATTGTTGCCATTACAGAGCAATTCAGGCATGGTGTAGCAAGCATTAGAAAATTGCCATATTTAAAACAGCAATTTTGTTGATAACTACGCAATATACCTTGAAAATGAAATTATCTTAAATCATATTCACATAGTTACAGAACTCTGGAAGAAGAGGTTTATAAAATAACATCTGCATGTAAATATTTTTTTCAGGGCTGATGTTTTAATTTTAAATGTTAATGATGTTTCTTGTGTACATCTCACTTAACCAAAAAAAATTATGTTTCCAAAAAATATGATAATGTTTTGAACTCCTCAAAATGACACAAAATGCGTAACACTGTAGACCTGTTTTCTAGTAATTTCCAGCTATTCAATTATAGAAAAGGGCAGTATGGTGGTGCATTGGTAGTGCTGCTGCCTCGCAGTAAAGAGACTTGGGTTTGCATCCCAGGTCCTCCCTGCATGGAGTTTGTATATTCTTCACGTGTCTATGTGGATTTCTTCCCACAGCCCAAAGACATTCAGGTTAGGTGGATTGGTGAACCTAAATTGGCTCTAGCATGTGTGTGCATTTGCCCTGCGATGGATCCCTGTGCAGGGTTTGTTCCTGCCTTGCTCCCTATGCTACCTGGGATAGGCTTGTGCACCTCCCTGCTGCCCTGTTCAGGACTAAGCGGGTTAGAAAATGACTGACTTAGTAACTGACTAACTAATGGGAAAGATCAGTTAAGCATGAATACCTCCACAGTTTTTGCTACAATGTCCACTGTGCCCCATCAAGCTCTAGCCAGCCATGTACGTTAATTATATAAACTGGTGAATCAGAAAATGGATTACTGGATGGGTGAATGAATTGAGTGAGAGTTGATTTTTTTTTTTAAACTAGAGTATAATTTGATCCAAGAAGTTGAATGCTTACAGAATAGTGTACAGAGTGAAATTCATCACAGAAGAAAATTTAACTACCCAAGGGGGAATAAATGGGAGTTAAAATAAAGGAAAGAAATAATATTTGAATTCAAAGTGATTTCAGTTCAATATGTAAGTTTAACTGGCTGCTGACAATGTAGGATTAAATCAAGTAAATCAAATGTTTCCAGCATAAAATGTGCCAAAGCAATATAAGTGATTTAAAATCTAACTTTTTGAGGTGAAAAAGTAAAAACAAGTTACTAACTGACTGCGGCCTTAATATTTTCCTTTAAGGTTTTTACACAGTATTTTGTATAATTTATACAATTATACTGGACTTAATTGCTGATAAAGGTGATTTCTGATAATAGTACTTCCATGTATCAACATTGTATCAGCTTTGGAAACTGGTGGCAAAACCTGGAAATGAACAGATGTATTTATAAAGAATTCCAGCAGCTTGAAACAGCAAGTGAAACAGTTATAATATCAAGTTGGATTTTTTTTCCTTAAGAAAATGCATTTGTTTCTGCTCACCATCTGTCATCATTAGACTTGCTGCACATTCACATGATTACTTTATATCAGACCATCATCCCTTTGGTCAAAGTGCCTACATTTTCCCTCACGTTGGACTTTTAGGAGTAAATAAGCATGACGTACATTTGACAGAAGCACATTGGTTAATAAAAGATTAGGCTTTGTTGACAGCCAGAGGACATGGAAAATATAGATAAACTGGATTAAGTCAGTGGCTCAAAAAGAGAAACAAAGCGGCAAAGAAACCACTCAAAACAAACATGGCTAAGAAATAAAAGGCAAAGGCCCGAGAAACCAAGAGCAAAAAACAATAAGCCAAAATGAAGCTGAGATGTAAAAAGTTGATATAAAGTTGAAGTGAAAAACAAAACTTAATATACTGCAAATAATGAAATAACCATTTTAAGCCATCTACTTTTATACAAGCTGAAATGAAGCTCTGTGGACCTCAGGGTATTGTAATATAATTGATGTTGAAACAAGAAGGGGGATAAACAACTTGTAGATGTTTTTTAGAAGTGTGATGTTGGACAAAAGGTACACAGAGGCCATAAAAAGCACTTAACCCTGGTGTTGTGTGTTGTTTCATTCTTAGTTCAAGGTGTTAATGCCTGGTTCTCCCATATTTGTCCTTTCTTCCTGTGTATCAACTTTTACCAATTCTGACCACATCTTGACACATTTCTGTGTTTGTTGCTCTTTGCTATTGGCGCTACACTTAAATTATACTGAAATCAATAGTTATGGTCCACACATCCAGATAGGTTATGGCATATATGAAAGGTAGAATACTAGTGATAGCTCTCACGCTTGTGACAATAGGTAGTATTAAATTCAATTGTGGTATTATAAGGCAGGGAGGCCAACTCTGATCTTGGGGAGCCACAGTGACTACAGGTTTTCATTCTAACCATTTTCTTAATTAGTCACTAGTTTTTGCTACAAATTAACTTCATTTAATGTATTTGCTATTTAAGACTCAGACCCTTTAAATCAGGGCTGAGCAACGTTGGTCATGGAGCCTGCAGTGGCTTGAGGTTTTTGTTCCAACCCAATTGCTTCTGTGAAATCAATCGTTGCTGATGAAGCCCTTTGCTCAAGTGACATTTTTCTGGTTCATTTTAGTTGTCTTGCTTGTTAAGACTTTGAATCCTTAATTGCTTATTTTAGTCTGAAACAGCTGTATTCATGATTTGAACTGCTCCTTATTAGCAATAATATGCAAATGACAAATGGACCAGCAGTTATGCATCTAGTTTTATCTTCATTTCCACCCAGGTATATTCATTATTCACTGTTTGGTTTAATTAAGTACCAGGTACTGAAGACTGAAAATTACTCATCTGTTTTAGCCTTCAAATCACTTTGATGATACATGTATCATTAGAAAGGAAAAAAAATTTGTGATTTAAGAATGAACTGACAATGTAGAGTTAAAACACTAACAAGCTATGAAATTAAAAAAGATATTTTATTTGTGAGGATAAGCCTCTAATCATCTGAGTTGGAACAAAAACCAGCAGCCATTGCGGCTCTTCAGGATTGGAGTTGGCCATCCCTGTTATAAGACATACAGCTTGCAATGATTAGTAAAGACTGAAGTGCTAGTTCATGTTGGTACAAACAGAACTAGAAGAATAGCTTAAATTAAACAAAAAGCAGATATCCAGGAAACATAACAATTATCTGATTTCCCTTTTATTCTGCTTGTGGAAGGAAAATGCATGATGACTTTGAGTTTCTAAAAATTTGTGAAACCTTTACCAAAAATCATCACACCTTTCGTGATGATTCTCAGATGTGACAAAAGAGACTCATACTTCAAGAAGCAAGCATCTGCAGTGAAATATCCAAGCATTTACATTTTAGCTACAGCTGGGGAGTTAGAAGACAGCAAGGAAAGGAGACAAAATCTATGAAAAGAAAATCTGACCCAGAAGAGAACCTCAGAAACACCGGTATTAAAATGCTTTCTTTTAAACAGAAGGAACATTAGAAACAGAGGTCAGGAGTTAAAGATCCCTGCATTATCTTGGTACTGCAACGAAAGTGGCATGGCTCATTGAAAAGGATGAAGACATTTACTGTACTAGCTAGCTGTACTACCCACCTAAGATGGATTGAAATCTAAGTAATCAACTCAGAGCTCAGTGTTAATGTTTGCAGTACAATATCTATTGGAATGCACTTTGTAATGCAAGTAGTAATATAATGCATTACTAGAAATGTTTGTGATGCACCATCTGCTGGACTGCCATTTGTCTTTGTTATCTGCCATTTGTCTTTGTTATCTGCCATTTGGTATGGGAATCATAAAAGCAGTGTTTATGTTTCTGATGCACCATCTTTTGGAATGAAAAATTCATTTAATTACTTCAAAAGTGTGTGATGTGCCATCTGTTTGAGTGGCAGAGATAAAATAGCTGGATAGACACACAGATACACAGACAATTATCTTTCTGTTAAGGTGGATAACCCCTATGTTTTAAAATAAATTAAGGAAAGACAGTGATGTAGAGAAAGATACATATCTGGCCTGCGGAAAAAAAACCAGGAATTAATCAGTCTTTTTAAGCCAATTTGGGAAGGAGGAATAAACAAGTAAATATATAATTTAATTAGTATGGTCTGCTGGAGATTTGCAAATTCCGATCATTAAAATAAAATCATTTTAATGAAGTAAGGCTTGCAATATAAACAACAAACAGCAAGCCGTGATTGTAGATATTTACATCCTCATTAAACTTGACCAGGAATTTGCTGCTTTAGCTTTGTAAGGTAGGCCTTCAGGGTGTCTTTGAATTGCTTCTCCTTGCAGCTCTGGGATTCTCTGGCCTTGACTTAGCAGCAAGTAGAGAACTTGTCTTGAGGAATAAATAGGACATTCTGGTACAAATGTTAGTTGTGTTTTCTTTAGTTAGGATCTTAAAGCTGATATTACCGTCCCAATTTGAATGTTTAATATTTTCTGTATTTATTCTGGTGCTACTGGATTGTAGTCTCATACTATAAATCAATTAAAATTGTGCACCATTAGTTCATATTTACCTAAAATATTTTTTTTCCTTATAAGGCATCATATACTGAATGATATTGCATTTGATTTTGATTGTTTAGCATTCCAGTTTGCTTTGTAAAGTGCCTTGTGATGATGTAGTTTGCAAAGGTTTCCATATAAATTAAAGAATGAATAATTTGGCTAAGTCTATGTCATATAGCAACAGTTACTCACACTGGGCAAAGCAAAACTTTACAGGAAGGCGCCACACTCACTCCACAACATAGTCATGCCCCAAGATAAATATAAGGAAAAGCTATTAAAAAATGTATTTAAACCTAGTACTGTAAATAACATTCAAACTAAAAAGTCATCTTGTATTGTTAAAAAAATAATTGACTTATTAGGGTATGTAAGAATAAAGATTTTATTTTGGTTTCTACAGTAAAACTGTAATTTTCTGAAATAGTCTGATAAATTGGTGGTATGATTTCATATTTTTAATGTGTTACTTTTAAAATTGCACTATAATACATATTACAGATGGGTAGAATAACCATTATTACAATAATAAAATCTAACAGCTACTTTATGTGATATGACACAATCCTTTAGCATCAGACTTTATTGTATCATTGTGCACAATGGTGAAGAATTCCTATAACTTCTGATATCATGAAATTTACAAGTAAACACATTTTATATCTTTTACTTTACTGAAAGTGGAGCAGTCAAATACTGTCATTTCCCTGATGCTGTTAGACTTTAAGTCGCATTTGACCAGAAGCAAAGAAAGGATTCATATCATATGATTTGTCACTCATCAGTAATGTCTGCAGTAAAGCACTAGAATGAAAAAATAGTAGAAAACACAATATGTTCATCTTTTGTGTATCCCACCGAAGCCTGCACATCTGCTGTTTTAACGCACACTAGGACATTCATTCCTTTTATCCTGGACAGAAATGTTGTTTTCATATTTTTACAAAGAAATCCACACAGATCTGTTGCAGTGCTTTTTTATACTGTAGACACAACTGCTAATATCTAGGCAGCTATTTTCAGCAACAGATGTCTTAATTATAATTTTTCAGATTTTAAGAATACCGTAATATTTATTGGCCATTTATTGTAATCACTGCATACAGTATATGTCTACACCTGCTTTTGGATTAGAGTAAAAGATTTACACAATTATTATACCTCTGTCTTGTTTCAGAGGATTGCAATATATATTACATTGTTCTTAGTAATCTGCACAAATGTAAATGATTAATTATCTTTACATTAAATAAAGTCTAGATACAAATACAGCTTGACAACCTTTCAGCATTGGAATATTTTCTGCAGAAAAGTGTTAATGGAAAGTTAGTTTATTCTATAAGCTGTGCTCAAGTTATTTCATAACCTCATAGCTGCATGAATTATGTACTAATTTCCTGTACTCCTGGTTAGTTTCATGTAAGATTAAAGAAATTAGAGGAGAACCAGTAGAACTCCATACCTTGTGCTACTCAGTTTTTGATAGAACTTTATTTGTCACCAGAGGGAAAGCTGGCCTTTTACTGAAGCTGTTTAAATAAAAAAATACATAAATAGGTGGATAAGTAAGTAAATAAATAAATTAATACACACACACTTTGTGTGAACAAAGAAGAAGAATAAAAACAATGTGAATTTGTGAATTTCCCCTTGGGATTAATAAAGTATCTATCTATCTATTTATCTAAATCAAAAAACATAATCCTCACAGTGCTGCCATCTTTGTCCAGGTGAGAATAAGCCTTGTGGAGCAGATAGATAATTGAATTATGACATAAATTTGTTCACACAACTAAGAATAAAATGTACACAGCCAGCATCAGTTCCCACTTGGAGAATGGAAAAGACAGCACAAAGTAAACAGAGCAAACTGCAGGTGAACAATGCAATTTTGGAAGGTGGCTCACTCACAACATTTTCAAACAGTAGAACCGATAATGCATAGAAATGTGTGAGTAAAGGGGCTGACACACATCTGAGATTGTACTATTCTTAAAAGTGGAAGGACCAATGCATTGTGGGACTTGACTACATGTGATGTGCCGTTTAGAAAAATAAAATTACAGGTAAAATTCTGTTACAACGGAAATCTTTACAATAAAATTTTCATTACAACAAAGTATTTTTATGGTCCCGACAGTTTCCCCATATGACACGAGTCTATAGAAATCTTGTTACTATGAAATACATTCAGCAGATATTTTCTTTACAATGAAGTGCCTAAAACACCCTGAAATGCCTGAATGAATCATCCACAGAGCAGTTAATTCTGTGGTCGCAGCTCAGTTGTGCACAACGATCCCCAAACAGAAACATTTAAATTTTTTTTTCTTTCTTCGAACTTTCCTCATACTGTTTCTTTTGCTATTTTTGTTTTTGGTGGTTGTCAATGATACCTTTACCTTATTGCTCATCAACATTTGAAAAACATCCATTGGAATTTAACTTATTTTCACCCTCCTATAGAAACGGCAGACACGAATAAATGATAACTTCATATTAGAGAAAAAAAAACTTTACATTTTTGAAGCCCTCGATTGCAGCAAAAAGAAAAAAGACGTTGCCAGTGAATTTGGAATTTCGCCATCGACACTGTCAACTTTCTTGAAAGACAGAGCAAAAAAAGAAGAATCTCAGGGTGCAAACATAATCGAACTGCCGCATTTGAATGCGTTGAAAAAGCAGTTTTTATGTGGTTCAGTGATGCTCGTTCAAGGAACATTCTTATTAATGCGGCACTCATTCAAGAAAATGTGAGGTTTCTAAACTCTCTTGGGACCTCCCCCAACTGGACAACATGCTGAAGAGCATCCTGAAGTGCGATCACCGTGTCTGTGGAAGACTGTTGTGACAGATAGGGGGCGCTATCGCTCCCTTGAACCCCTGTCCACGACTCCAGACACCAGGTAAAAGTCCCAATAATGACTTTATTCAATTGCCACAGTGCACAAAAAAACACCCTCTCCTCCTCTATACTCATTAAATAAACACAATCGCAACAATAAACAATTTCTCCACTCCCAGACGCATTGCCACCTTTCCACCCAGCTCAGCTCGCCGTCTGGGAGCTCTCACAGTCCTTTTATATTCCCTGACCCGGAAGTGTTCCCAATCCCCAGTCCATGTGATCCTGTATCACTTCCGGGTCAGGTAAAAGTTCTTTTTTTCACCCCGGAAGCCCGTCACTCTTTCCTTGACAAACTTCTGGGTCATAGGGCACAAATAAGTCTTTGGTCCTCCCTGCAGCTCCCTCTTGCAGCCCCTGTGGTATCCAGCAGGGCTGAGGATAAAAACTTCATAGTCCATGACTCCCTGCTGGTCTTCGGGCCACCTCCATACTGCAGGGAGGGCTCCATCTGGCGGCCTGGGGGTATTGGCCTGGATGACAAGCCGGCCACATCTCACACTGTTTATCCATTGCCGGTGCAACACCAGGCTCACAGCTGTGCTGCAGCTCTTCACTGAAGCAAACAGAAAAGATATCAATAGGTGATGCAAGGGACATTGTAAATGCAGGGAACAGTATTACTTGGCCACTAACCTGGCCATGACCCTGCCTAACTGCTGTGTCTGAGTAAATGAGAATGGCAGATCACGCTACAATAAATAACCCTCATGTTCTTGTTTCAAGCTGAATAAAGCTGGTTTTGCTAAAGTACTGAGACTCAGCCTCGTGTTTT
This sequence comes from Polypterus senegalus, assembly GCF_016835505.1. Lineage (NCBI taxonomy): Eukaryota > Metazoa > Chordata > Cladistia > Polypteriformes > Polypteridae > Polypterus > Polypterus senegalus. The sequence continues at coordinate 140,726,155 of NC_053157.1, forward strand.
GGGGTGCAAGACAGGTACTTATAGCACGAACCTGATCTTTTATGATTTTCTTCTGTGGTGCTTCACTGCACCGCTGTGAGCTTGCTGTTGCCCTGTCCCGGCAATGGACAAACAATCTTCCACAGATGCGGCAATCACGCTTTGGGACGCACTTCAGGATGTCATTCCCGTTGGGTGGGGGGGATCCCAAAAGAGTTCAGAAACCTCACAATATGAAGAAGAAGAAAAGGATGATTCGGTTTCTGATTGACAACTGTGCTGCTCACAGCATGCTTCCACATTTAGATAATGTTCACATCAAATTCCTCACACCCAATTGCACAGCAGTGCTTCAGCCATTGGATTTGGGCATCATTTGCACCCTGAAAGTGTATTATCACAAGGAAATGCTGAGAAAAATTCTCATCAGCATAACAAATCAAAAATGTATATTTTTATGTGCCGAGCAGAAGGAAAAGTTTTTATTTGCTGTTCAACATTAAATACTGAAGTGTTTTTTTTTTGTGCCACTGCATTTTAAATTATATCAGTACTCCAGCCAGCAGGTAGTTGCAGTAGTCCAGATGTGACAAGACCAAAACCTTGACAAGGAGTTGTGCTGCATACCCTTGTGAGATATGATCTGATCTTGTGGATGTTGTATAGAGTGAATCTGCAAGATTGACAGGCAGTTACATTGTGGTTAGTGAAGGGTTGCTGGTCATCCAATACCACCGTGATATTCAAAAGGGAATGAAATAGAAAGAGAGACAGCATTTATTCTTCTGCCCATTTTAACTGCATTACATGAGGTTACTTTTCTTCCACTTTGTCAAGAATATTTAGATAAAATAATGATTTCCCCATCTCCTTGTCATCCCCTTAGTGAATTTATATGAGTGTGTTGTTATATGAAGTAAACTAGGTAATGCTCAAATATGTAATAAATTACCTCTTTATTCTGAAGTTAAACTATAAAAAAGCCTTTTTTCTGCCAGTCATATTTTTGACATAATTGGCTCAGTTAAAATAAGAGAACACAGTATATAAAACTGTTAAGTAAACAAAGTAAAAGAAAACAACCTGACACCTTGAATTTCATAGAGTAAAATACCATCTGCTGAACATCAACATTTCAGCCTTTCTTTTTTTGCTGACAAGGTTTTCAAGTATTAGTAAATATTTTAATACCACACTCTATTTCATCATTTATTTGAACTCTTTTTTATTTCGCTAATGCCAATATATAAATAGATGAATGAATGTCATAAAATATAATTTAAAAAAATTGAATAACAAAATGTTGCATCCTCTTTTGAATTCATATTTCCAAAGAATCATTCAAGTGTTCTACTAATTAACTCTTAGTTATTCTGTAGAGCTAATAGTTAAAGCATTGAATAATACAATATTTTACACATTCTGTGCAGTAACAAGGGTTGGATTGTTATCCACTATGATGACTACTTCATGTCTGTCTGCCTTAGTACCAAAGACCTAAACTACTCTCTATATAAAAACAGTAAGATCAATAGATTAGTATCTTTTTATCTGGTTTCAATACATCAGAATATATTTGGTCAGTTATTAAAGTTTTGAATATGTACGTTGTCTGAACTATTTTGAGTCCTTTAGGTTAAAAAAAAATATTTTGTTTATACTCTTAGATATTATTATTTCTTTAGGAGAGGGCCTCTAATTTAATAGAAAATGTTTTATGCATATATTGCAGTTCAATGTGCCTTAAAAAATGTAAATATCAGGTACCATTGATGTATAGACATGAAAACAGATTATAGTAAGATGCTGCTGAAATTATTATAGTATTAACAACAATAATAAAAAATGTAGCAAAATAAAAATACAAAAAGATTATGCAGAGTAATTGAAAAGTTGCTAAAAATCATCTACAATTTTGTTAACCTAGATCAGATAGCCACCCAGCCTCTCCTTCTTTCTGCGTTTACCTTATTTAAGTCTCTTTCAATCATGACATTTTAGAGCTCTGATTCTGTTAGACTTGTGCAAGTGTTATCTTTCTGGATGATGATATATTCGTAAGAACATAGGAGACCATCAATGGTGCAGTGGTGCACAGCACCAAAGCAAGGTCCCAGTAAAGAAAAATAGTGGTTGAACTGGGAAACATCAAAGTGCAATTTGCAGCAGTGTCTGGTTTTCCAAATGTAATCAGAGCAATCAGCTGCACACACATAGCTATTGCAATGGTGCCAGACAAGTTACAACAGTCAGGAATGAATCACCAAAAGAATGAGTTGGCATTACATCATCTATAACAGGAGAGCCTATAAAAACAGTAAATCCGCACAGTCGCAGGTGCTTTTTCCAACTAGTGCTGCAAAAGGCAAGCAGTCCTTTTAAGGATAGCGAGTCACCTCAAAGGCATGTAAAGAGCTGAGAATCAATTTGTTGCGGCGTTTGGTGCTGATGCTACACTATAAGTATGCCTAAAGAAAATAAATTTGTAAATAGAAAGTATTGACACTCAATGTGCTGCTCTTTAGTGCACAGAACATGTGTCGCATTATGCAAGCACGTAGTATGCTACATAATGTGGCACACGATCATGGCTTGCCCCCATACCTGAAAGATGCAGTGTAATGAACCTGACCCTGACCCACCAAATGATCAGCCAAATTGGAAAGAGTTATAAGTTTGTTTGAATATAATTAGCAGAATGTAAAAAGAGGTAATCAGATGCATCATTTAGTTTTTTAAACAGTTCACTTAATTTGTAGTTAATATCACATAGTCCAGCGTTTATATTCCTTAATTCATTGGCCACATCTCTTACAACATCCACTATTGCTTTATGTGACTCCACAATAGCATCTGTCTGTACACAGCCAGATGGTCGCCAAGCAGTTTCTGAGGCAGAGGCGTTTGCGCAGCCTAGTGTCTGAGTATGTGCTGGGCACAGCAGCAGCTGGAGTCGCATCCTTGGCATGGGAGTCAGCTTATGTAATATTGTCTGAAACAGAATAAACAGATGGTGGGCTGCAACTCGGTTTTTAAGTTGACTTTGGTATCTGACTACTTTTTTTTTCAGGCACTGTGCAACTTTCTGAACTTGAACTTTTGAGTATCCCCGCCATGCTGTATCACTCCATCAACTTCCTTTTGTTGCTTACACCACTGCTTAAGCCAATAAATAGTAAGGTTTTCCTTGCCTCCACTTCGCATTCGCTGAAATTCTTTTTTCCACATGCTTTTGCCAATGTCTTTTAATAAAGCACTGAATGGAAGGGGCTATTTATATTGATTTGCGTATTCAAACGTGAAATTCTCAGAGGAGTCAGGGTGGGGCTGTAGATGCATGCATGTGAAGATTTGTACTGATTGCTTGTTGAAGGCCTGGTCTTCTCCTACAACACTGATATTTCTAAACTCCACTGAACTGTCTTTTAATTATAAAAGCTGCAGGTAAACACAGTTTCATAGAACCCCCAGACCCGATAAAATAATATAAAGACAGTGAGAGAGACAAAATGAGCTGGGGCGTCATGTATAAACGGTGCGCATGCACAGAAATGTTGCGTATGAACGTTTCCATGTTCAAATCGCGATGTATAAAACCTAAACTTGGCGTAAAGCCACGTGCATTTCCATGGTACCTCATACCCTGTCATACGCAAGTTCTGTGCTTGGTTTTGCAGACTGGCGGCACCCAGCATCAAAGCAGTGCTACTGTTCTTGTGTGGTTACCATTTCCTTCTTAGATCCACATTCCTGACATGGCTTTATAAATACACTGAAATTAACTGCATATTGTTTATTAGTGTAATGCATCTGATTGTAATTAACCTGTAACAATATAATGGTCCAGGGAATAGCCACAGTATTCCAAATACCATAACTGCTTTAGCGTTGTTACTGTCACTGCACCTTCTTTTTCTTCTTTCAGCTGCTCCCGTTAAGGGTTGCCACAGCGGATCATCTTTTTCCATATTACTCTCACTGTACCACTCAGAGTATTTATATCACTGTATCTGAGTGGGGAATCACAGCAGCAGCTGATCAGAAAGAGAATTATCGGGATACAGCATCAAGCAAACACTGCCTCAGCCATGACAAAACGCTTCAGAGACTTTCCTGTACAGTCCTCGCGGTTCAGAAACAGTTTCATCCCAAGAACGTTAAACACACTCAATCAGTCCATCAAGTGCTCCTTGTAGAACTGTTTGTACTTATAATTAGAATTACCTCACTGTAAAGTTGCATTACAGTTATAATATTGCACAACCCGCGCCACTTTATAAAGCACGTATTTACATATGATGACGATATTATTTTTAAGGTGAAATGCAGCAAAATATGTTAATTATGAAGAGAAAACCCATTTAAGAAGCACGTAGTGATTCACACCAATTGAACACATAGAAGATCAAATACAAAACAAAGCATTTAACGTGCTACTTTCGTTAGGATGGGATTTGAGAAACTAGTAAATTAAATGATTTTAAGATGAAGTTTATGATGTTCTACTTTAATGACAAAATAAACTACGTGATTAAAGTGGAAATTTCAAGACTAAAGTTGACATTTCGTGCTTTTTTTCCCATTGTGTGCCTATTTTTTTTTTCTCTGTACCCTAATAAGCTTTCATATGACACTCAGACGGTGGGCTACGCCTCAACTTTTCACGGCGACTTTGATATGTGATAACTTCCTTTTTATTTCGGGCACTGTGCAACTTTGTGAACTTGAGTTTTCAAGTTTCTCCGACACTCTGTCACTCGATCAACTTCCTTTTGTTGATTATACCACTATTTAAATCAACAAATAGTACGTTTTTCCTTTGCCTCCACTTGGTATTCGCTGAAATTCATATATTTTCCCCCGTGCTTTTCCCATTGTCTTTTCACAGAAGGCTGAGCTTAAGGGCTATTTATATTGATTTGCATATTCAAAGAGGTGTAATTCTGGGAGGAGTTGGGGCGGGACAGCAGGCGCGTGCACGAGCATTACTTTTCACGCTGATAGGGATTTATGTAGCTGAAGAACGTGGAAGTTTGCGTACACACAGATTCCTGCATCTGGATTTTTCTGTGTGTATGCACATTCCTGCTTTTGTGCTTACACCATGTTATAGTGTGAGTTCTATGCACTGAGTTATACATGAGACCCCTGGTGTTTGATAAGCTGATGAATCTGTTTCTACCAAAGATTCTCAGTTCTGGGCGGCACAATGGCGCAGTGGGTAGTGCTGCTGCCTCACAGTTAGGAGACCTGGGTTCGCTTCCTGCGTGGAGTTTGCATGTTTTCCCCGTGTCTGCGTGGGTTTTCTCCGGGTGCTCCGGTTTCCCCCCACAGTCCAAAGACATGCAGATTAGGTGCATTGGCGATTCTAAATTGTCCCTAGTGTGGGTGTGTGTGTGCCCTGCGGTGGGCTGGCACCCTGCCGGGGTTTGTTTCCTGCCTTGTGCCCTGTGTTAGCTGGGATTGGCTCCAGCAGACCCCCGTGACCCTGTAGTTAGGATATAGCGGGTTGGATAATGGATGGATTCTCAGTTCTTCAATTACACATTGAAGCTCAGATTGAGTTAACACTTGAATGGAGGTTTGTGTGCACAGAACCTTAACTGGTTCAACATTTTTAGCCGATCTATATTTTTTCTTCAGCTCCTTTAAGAAAACCAAAGATTGCTTCAGATCACAGTACTGATCTGAAGTTGTATTTTCAATATTTTTCCCATTTACAGTAACAGATTTGATTTTTCTTTTGTATATATATATCTGCTCGGTAGCATTTATTAAGTTTCATTTATGTATTTGCTAATTTTATGGAAAACTTACAGCCCATTCGTTTTAAAATATAGTTAAAAAGGATTAAAAAGTTTTATTTGTGATAATTTAATTTTATTTTAAAAATAGAATCTGTGGCTGAATATTATCTGGTTATTCCAAAGAACACAGCAAGTGTGTTCTTCCACAATTAAACCTCCAAATATGTGGGAAAAGTAACAACCCATGTTCAATTTTGGGCACAACTACACTAATTGTAGTTTATACAGTCTTTTAATTTAACAATTTGAAGGGCTCAGTGTGAAGCACATACACTAGCTGTTCATGGCCTGTGTATTTTCTTGTACATAATCCATCCATCCATTTTCTAACCTGCTGAATCCAGATACAGGGTCACAGGGGTCTGCTGGAGCCAATCCCAGCCAACACAGGGCACAAGGCAGGAACCAATCCTGGGCAGGGTGCCAACCCACCACAGGACACACACAAACACACCCAGCTCACACTAGGGCCAATTTAGAATTGCCAGTCCACCTAACCTGCATGTCTTTGGACTGTGGGAGGAAACCCACACAGACCCGGGGAGAACATGCAAACTCCACACAGGGAAGACCCAGGAAGCGAACCCGGGTCTCTAAACTGCGAGGCAGCAGTGCTACCACTGCGCCACCGTGCCGTCTTGTACATAATTCATTTGTTTATTTAAATTCATGACAAAATCCATCTATTCCTCTTTGTTTCAGTCTTACTAGAAAGCTGCCAGTGGCAGCAAAAATTAATTACTAATACTGTAATGAACACCAAAATAAGACTAAGGTGTACTGATTTATTTGGGCTGCTCTCCAACCCCCAAACTCCTAAAGAAATTACTGCTCTATTAAAGTAATTACAAACGCCATCAAAACAACAATGGAGCATTCCATCTTAACCTCTGTGTGCAGCATGAACAACGTAATGTCATGAGACACATTACACATGCATGATGTGTTTGTCAATCAGATGCACAAAAGACACACGAGAAATATATGTTTCAAAGGTGAAACTAAAAAAATTAAACCATTATCCAACACATTTCTGACAAGTCTATACAAAATATTCTGAATCTAATTAATAATTACTTAGTTTGAAATGAATACATTGATTTTTTTTAACTTTAATGTTGTTCATGATTGTAGTAGTGAAGGGTATGTTATGATTTTGATGTACATTTAAAGAAAGAGTTTCCTGCAATTTTTAAGCATCTTTATTCCACATCTGCCCTTTTTCAGACGAGCGAGCACAGCAAAGCTCCCTGCATCCCAATTTGAAAGCTGTAAAATAAATAATCCCATTTCATTATTGCATAATGTAGTGTATTTTGTTTCCAGTAGATACATGAGCAACAAAGGCATTTTTGTGGAATTAAGTTACCAGAAAATGTGTTTTGATTGGTCAAGAGTCTACTGTCGTCGAGAAATTAATGATTATGTACCTGAATAAAAAAGATAAAAGGAAAATTAACAATTAACATGGAGGAAGTCATCAAGGGTGCATTTTTATGCTTTTATTTAGTGTTATTTTATTTAGTTCATGCTATTTAAATTTATTTTATTTAGTGTTTTATACACTAGAACAATCTCGTGTGGTGTCAACTGATCTTCACCAGTAAAAACCATCCTTTTACTAATGGATGGTGATTTTTTGCAGTACTACTCATTAATATTGTAAACAGAATTAATGCAGTTTTGAACATTGGCTAAAGCTGACCACATCCTAAGAGTCATAAAATGCTACCATGTTCTAATGTTGATATATCAAATGCTGTTTTGCTTTGTAGCATACTGATACCTCCAAAGGGAGATTTATAACACGTGGAGATTACACCACATGCCACCGCCTACTCTGAAAGGGAAGACATAATGGTCATTTAGTCATGGCAATACAGTGTTACATTATAACAAAGTGAGGACAGGTGTGGCTTTTTCATTATGTTATTTATCATTGGCATGTGTGGTTTTTGGTAACTTTGTACAGTATACTATCATTCTAATTGGTTGTTTGTACAGTCTAACATGTCTTCTGTGAAATTCATTGATTTCTCTCAACACTTCAGCTTGCCTATAATTAAATAACTCACTTAGTTGATGAGATAGCCTGAGATAGATGATGTGAGTAAAATGCAGTAGGTGCTTGTTTTTGTTAGCATTTTGAACCAGCGATACAATCCCAATGTTAATGCCATTGCCCTATTGAAAAATGTTGCTGCAATGTATTATTTAACTTTTCTGTTTCATTGATATAAAATTTGTGAATTGTTCATATATTACCTAAAATAACATCTTTATTTATTTATCTTTATAATGAAAAATGAACAGTAATAGTAGATGTAAGCTGGGTAAATGAATAGTGTAGTGGTATAAAGTATTTTTTGTAGAAATGTCTTGTTCTAGGTGGGTAGGTAGACCAGGGTATAAGTAGGTACAAAAACACTAAATCAGAATGGAATAATGAAAAATGATTGCAAATATGTGTAAAAGCAGGTAATATAAATTACATTGTTAGTGGTTTGATTATCAATACGTCACAAGACTTTTTTCACAGTTCACATGGTTATGATGCAGTATTGAATAATAATAATAATACAGTAATCCCTCCTCGATCGCGGGGGTTGCGTTCCAGAACCCCCCGCGATAGGTGAAAATCTGCATAGTAGAAACCATATGTTTGTATGGTTATTTTTATATATTTTAAGCCCTTATAAACTCTCCCACACTGTTAACATTATTAGAGCCCTCTAGACATGAAATAACACCCTTTAGTCAAAAGTTTAAACTGTGCTCCATGACGAGACAGATATGACAGTTTTTTCTCACAATTGAAAGAATGCAAACATATCATCTCTTCAAAGGAGCGCGTGTAGCAGAGAATGTCAGAGAGAGAGAGCGAGCGTGACAGAAAAGCAAACAATCAAAAAATCAATAGTGCTGTTGGGCTTTTATGTATGTGAACTGTGATAAAGCAGCCGCAAGGAAGAGAGCAATCATTTGTTAGAGTAGCGTCCGTATCCTCTAGGCAAACAACCTCTGTGCAAACAGCCCCTCTGCTCACACCCCCTCCGTCAGGCACAGAGAATGTCAGAGAGAGTGAGAGAGACTGAGAAAAGCAATCAAGCACCGTGCAGGAAGCATATCGTATATCATTGAGGAGTTTTATTTAATACGTAATACATGCTCTGATTGGGTAGCTTCTAAGCCATCCGCCAATAGCGTCCCTTGTATGAAATCAACTGGGCAAACAAACTGAGGAAGCATGTACTTTAAATTAAAAGACCCATTGTCTGCAGAAATCCGCGAACCAGTGAAAAATCTGTGATATATATTTAGATATACTTACATTTAAAATCCGTGATGGAGTGAAGCCGCGAAAGTCGAAGCGCGATATAGCGAGGGATTACTGTAATTCTTTGCATTTATATAGTATATAGGTCTTTGTTTTCTTCTTCTTTTGGTTGCTCCCGTTAGGGTTTGCCACAGTGGATCATCTTGTTCCATATCGTAGTATCAAATATACAGGTCAATGCAGTAAAATCAAATTAGCAATGTAAATAAAACAAAATATTTAGTACAGGCAGCATGTGAGAACAAACAGAAAAAAGAGCTATTTAAATCAATTCAATTTGTCAAATAGTACTACAAAGAAACAATATAGGAGAAATGTATCAAATAAGGATAGACTAGTAGTCCAGGTTAGCAAAGCGTATTATATTGTGGTGTCACTACCATCTTAGTAAAGAGAAAAAACAGATAAAACTTGTAAATAAAGGATCAGCGCTTTAAAAATCAGAAAGAACATGTGGGTGTTTAGTCTGTATTTGAAAATCAAGCCATCAGAAACTTAACAACAAACTTAGGGGTTCATACATGAGCACTTCCGAAAATTATGAAAATTGATAGGTTTTTGAAACATTAAAAAGACCAGCTCTCTTACAGCTAAGACCAGCTCTCTTACAGCTTTATATGGTGTATAGCTCAGCAGGAGAATTAAACATTGAAAGTAATTTAGTGAAAGACAAGAAACTATAGTGCAGTTAGCCAAGTGAAGGGTGATGTCATCTCAGCATTTTATTCCAGTCTAGATCCTGGCAAAGGCATCCTTAACATATTATACCTTGCATCAAAAGTATATGAGTACTGAATCACTTAAATAACAGTAGTCCATCCGATGAGTGATAAAGTACAAAAAGGTTTCAGCTGAGGTTGATTTGAACGGTCAAGCCAATGTAAAAGATGGTTTGAAGGCTGATCAGAGCACATGTTATCATGTTGTGACAGAACTTACCAACTTACCTCTTACATTCTTTTGTTAATGAGGAATAGGAATACATTGTTAAACAACAGCTATACAACAGTTATATGTATCTTCATACTGTCTCACCGTCCACATTATGCCTCATGTTCTCAACCGTAGGGACCCCTAATGGCAGACTGTTTTCTGACTGGTAGTCTTTCATTCATTTACTTCAATCCAGTTTACCACCAACAGAGGATTTTACAAAGTATTCTTTGCTTCTTTAAGGGACCACAAGTTAGATGAGGGATGATCAATTATAGCACTCAAATTGCTAATAGCAATAATGTGACAGAGACATTGAGTTTAAGCTTTTATTTAAAAATCATATTTATTTGCGTAATAACCAAAGCAGCAAATATATGCGATACAATGAATTATAAAACCTGGATGGATTCATGCAGCATTCATGCATTCCCAAATAACATTTTCCAGATGATCCAGTTCCTTTGTTACAAATTATTATATATCCTTAATTAAATTATATTATGCAGTAATGGCGCACTGCACAGTAACATGTAGTGAATACACTTGACTCGAGTATTCATAGTTTTCATACTTTTTCTCTGTACGTTTAGCATTCGTTTGCTCAGATGTTGATGCGCTTGCTGCTTCCTGAGCAGCTCTTCTTTTCTCCACCCTAGCAGCCCACTTCTTCTCTTCTTTCATCGGCATCTTTTTGTGTTAAAACTGATTAAGTCTGTGTATGTGTTGCAATTACTTAGTACGTTTTCTTTAATTTTTCATTTAAGCTGGCACTTAAACCTTCAATTTGCCTCAAGAATGATTTAAGAAAAGAAGAAGTAGGGGAAGTGATGGTAAAGGTGGTGGGGATGAGAACGGCGCCCGTACACATGCACCGCACAGCCGTCCTGCTGGCTGCTGCCGAGAGTTGATTTTACAATAAAATAAAATACAAATAAAAAGAGGAATAACCTTGGAGGTCAATCATCATCCCGATGCGGATAGTAGACACCACGTAGTATATGCATACCAAATTTCAGGTCAATAGGTCAAATGGTTTCCGAGCTACAGGTGATTTAAAATCCTGGCCAGACAAATGAACAGCCATGGTAGCGTATTATATATAAAGACATCCTTAATTAAAAAATGAAACAAAAGATTTCTTGCCAGAGAGAGAGCTCCTTTCCAAGTGTCCACGTTTCCAGCTGATTTAAGGACTTTAGAAACATGTCAGAAAACAAATGAATCTAAACTGAGAGCACCCTTTTTGAAAAAAGTCTAATATAAGGCAGGCAATATCTCTCACCCATTTTCACCTAAATAAGTATACATATCTGGCTTTCCTTTCTGCTAACAAAGGGGGCACTTGGGTGTTTCTAGGATTGGATGGTATCAGGGGCTTAGTCCCCTTTATAGAAATTTAGGGGCATCCTTTTCTAAGCTCTTACAGTCTCATTTATCTTCAAAACATATCTTAATCATTGAAAAAATTAATGTCTAACTCATAAACTGATTTAGGTATTAATTGTTGTATTATGCATTTAGTATAACATTGGAAAAATTCAAATTTGTACAAATATAATCACTTATAAATAATTATTACAATTGGAAGAACTGCTGTTCGTTGGGCATTTAGGTATTCAAGTTGTGTATTATGTGGCAATACATCTCTACATTCATCTAAATAACTAGCATCTTAGTGTCTCTACCTCTAATCTCTTTCTCTTTTTAGTTGTACAATGTCTTTTTGTTGTAACTGTCCCTTCCTTTTACCTGTATGGTCCAATTCTGATACTTAAATGCTGTGTGGTGGCAGGGGCTGTTGACACTGGGTACTGATTTACATCAACCAACTGGAAGTAGACGCATTCTCACCGAACAAATCAGGTTTCCAGTGTGGATTGGGCGCAATATGCTGTCTTCGGTGATACAGAATACAATAACAGCCACAATTTTAAAAAAAAATTTAAATATGTAAATAAGATCATGGGCTTAGGCTTGGCACAATATATCTTGATGCCAGTGGCAGGCACTTTCTCAAACCACTGAAAATGGTAGTAATTCTTTATCACCAGGTCAAGTTTCAATTTGTAATGAAATTAAAAGCTATTGAAAGCTGCAAACATATTGACTATACAAAACATTCTAAGGTTCTGCTTTACCTTTTAGCTTTCCTAGAATACACTTTGCTTACATTCAGCTTGGCAAGACTCTTAGGCTTCAACTGTTTATCTGAACTCTGTCATTTGCAGATGTGGAACACAGTGGAAGATGGGATCATTTTGCAAAATTAATTTGCATCAATAATTGTAGATAAGGAAATATACTCGAAAAAAGTTAAAGAATACTGGATTGGATGACTGATGAAAGAAGGTTGCTTGTTGTGGTAAACAGAGACCCTTAGCTTTGTAGAATTCTCTGTTGAATAAAGAGTGCAGAATGTTTATCACACCCTCTTTATCTGTCCTCTGTTGTCTTTACACTGAGCAAGGAGATCATAACTCTCTATACACTGCTTTTGGAAGGGAGTCATAAAACATACTGCAGCTAAAATTTTTTTCTTCTTCAGGTCATAAGTGCCACAAAACAACAATAAATACTTTACAAAATAGGATATTTTAAGAAAATTAGTATATCTTTCTGACATCTTCCACTATCAAGACACAAGAAATGAACTGGTATCTGCCATTTTGACTTAATAGATTTATGTTTTTTTATTTAACGTATTATCTAAAAATATAGCAAGACTGAAAGATAATATAGGCATATAAAGCAGAGTTCAGAAAAAAAACAAAAAAGCAATAGTTTTCATTTTTCATAACAGTCTTATTTTATAAATACAAATAGAACAATAACTCATGTCAAAGGCGTCCTTAGGGCCTAGGGCTGACCAATCCCACGTGGGGCCAGTTACGTCAAATGCTGTTACCGGTATGTGTGGACTGTATAAACTTGCGTGCGAATTTAATAAAAATAATGTTAGCATACACTGGATTTTTGCAAGATAACACGCTGACTTTATCAAAATATAACCAGAGAATATAACTTGACAAATCCACATGAAAGGGACACGCAGACCTTAGGCGCGGGGCCTGGGGCGGTTGCCCCACTTGCCATCCCCAAACGCTGCTCTTGACTCATGTTTACATAAATGGGAACGATTTGAAGTTACCTTATTAATATGCTAAGTAAACACTTCAATCATTTAGTTTTTAGCCAGTCTTAACAAAATATTTTGCAGTGGCTGCTTCTTCAGAGTGTTTGAAAATTAAATAGATTTGCTAAGACATTTTATGGAAAACTTACATAAGTGGGGGGTGAGGAGGTGGGATTTGTTTTTGCGGCATTCAGTGCTTTAAAGACCAGGAAGCTGTGCTGGGGTGATTCACATTTCATTAATGGCTTCTGTCTTCAAATATTCTGTATCCCTGGTAGCAGCACAAAACCCACATACAAAACAGCTTCAATTTCATTTGGTAAAAATAAGCGTCGGTGTACATGTTTTTTATTTACATGGTTCCGTTTCAGAATGGGCAGTGCCATGTTCGGTCAGCCATAAATATACTGTTCTAAATGTTGATTTGTGTTTTAATTTCCGATTATGAAAAAAGAGAATTGGAAATAGATAAAACAAGCATTTGGATGCCATAAAACTAAATCTTTCATATTTAAATCTAATTTCAGTCTCAGTAAGAGACTGTAAGCTGATAGCTATCCCCTGAGGGTAAATGATTTTCAGATTATGACCAATAAGCTGAATGGGTAGGGGTTTGTTAGCTCTCTGTTGAGATGCAGTTTTAATCTACTTATTTGCTGTTGCAGATTTACTCCATGAAAGAATGTTGAAAGGAAATAGGCATGAAATTGAAATTGATTTGTCAACTGCAAATAAAGGTTATAGTTGTGGTTGTGCTTCTATATTTTTACTTAATGTTCATACTGAATATATTCACTTTAAACAATGCTGCATAGGTTTTAAACATTAGGGACATAATTTTGGCATGATTATAATAATATAATAAATACCAGTATACAAAAAATATTCTTTTTTGTTGTAGTAAATAGGCTGCATCACATGCTACATGACAGAAGTTGTAATAAAATGTAATCCATTAAAAATGTTGGGAAAGCAACATTAAAAATAGATAAAATTTTCAAATATGCTTAATGCACTACCTGATCTTGAAGGTTTGAGAGCCCATCCTGGCAACACTAGGCACAAAGCAGACTCCCACCCTATTCTTGTAGACAAACTGAGCCAATTTGGAATTGGCAGTTAACCTAACCTGCATGTCTTTGAGGATGAGAGAGGAAATGTCATCAATAATTAGTGTGTTACTGTGGTTTATACTTCACTTTGTTTATGTAGTGGCGCACAAATACACATGGGAGACAGAAGGGGGGTCTAGCTAATGCTGAAACGCAGGTACAGGGGGAAAGTCTTTTCTCACATTCTTACAGGAGCAATAAGCAATGAGACCTATTCTTCTACCTGTTCCAGCTTCAAACCACGCCCCCAGACAATCCCTCCGGATGATCCACCCCTTCCTTTCCCTCAGCTATAAGAACCCTCCACCTTTGCTCTGCAGTCAGTCCTTGTTGGTGACTCAGTCTGGACAGATTACTCTGCGGAGTATCACGCAGCTCTTTTTTCTTGACCCGAATCCTACAATATACGGGGTGGATCCCCAAACCTTTTTCTTTGTGTTTGTCTCATTACAGTATATGTATTTGATTTTCACTATACTTGAATATTTATATACAGATTTAGCTTGCTTACATGTACAAAAGTATTTTTATATTTAAGCATATAAAGATATTTTAGTTTGTATTGGGAATATGAAGTGTTACATGCATGCATCACCTTTCAGATTTGTGGGAAGTATGTACTTTCACTCCAGGGCAGGAATGAGTGATGTCACTAATCATTGCCAAGAAGATACTGCACGATGGCAACTGACTCTGCCCCTTCTGGTTGGACCTCTATAAAAGCTGTTGGCTTTCTCACTTGGATCAGAGGTAACCACAGGATGGCGCTCAACCACACCAGGCCCGATCTATTTTGCAATATTGATTTCTTTTCAATAGCAGCATTGCCTATTGTTTTGTTTTACTCTTGCACCATCACACTGTTGTTTTTTTTTCTGTACCCGAGACATCATGTTAAACGGGGTGGCCTGATTCGCACTCCAGCATTTTTTGGTCTTTCTGCATCTTCCCTTGTCCACAGGTACTATATGAATGAGAGAACAAAACTCTTTATAAGATGTAAACATGCAGAGAGAAAGTAGAAATCTGAATAAGATAATAAAAATTGGGAAGGTTGTAACCTTTGATTCTGCTGTTTGTCTTTAGGAATTAATGTCTGAGTGATGTAACCAGGGGACCATTTTCTCAACAATGCTGCCCTGGCCCAACTGAAGAGCCAGGAAGAAAACACAGCAACACACAAAAAAACCTGACTAAATATCTATTGTATTGTAGACTCTTGTCCTGAGTATGATGATAAAGTCTTGCTCATTGTCCCGCCAACTGTGTGTAAATAAGTTAAAATCACACTATAATCAAACTAAGAGCTATTTTCATGTAAATGTTTGAATGCTTTCTCCTCTGCCCCCTGTTTTGAGGTGTGCTTGGTGCTAGCATTAAGCTTGAGATAAAAGAAACTCATTTTCAGGTAGTACTCAGAGCACACCCAAATCTGAAAGCATATTCTATATCATTTAAAAGTAACAAGTAGCAAAGTCTCAAGCAGTGACATTGTGAAAAAACATATTATTTTTCAGGCAAATGCAGCATCTGCACAAGGAATAGGCAATAAATCCATTTTCAAGGTGCATCATTGTGGAAAGAATACCTAGACAAACAAATGGAGTATAGTATAGCATATCCTTTAAAAGCAGAACTATTCTGACAGGGACCTACTAAGTTCTTAGAACCTGAGATTGCAGCAAAGAGCAATGTACAGCCATGTATTGTCCAGAGTGACCTTATGCCTGCCTTTTATGGCCTTTCTCATTCTCTACCTCTGGCTCACAATGGGACCCTCATTCTGTCAAGCATTTCTTAAATGTGGTAGTCCCCGATATTTTACTTCTGTGATAAACACTATAGCTCCATTACACAGGCATGTTTCTCCACAACAACATGTAGAAATGCACCTCCTTTGTCAGAGTGAATGTTTATCTGTCTCATGCTTTGCGATTACCCCATTGTTTGTCTTTCAACTGCTGTAGTTGGTTCCGCCAGTACCCTGGCAGCTGGTTGAAAGTTTGTAAACTCTTTCTGCAATTCTTGCAATTTTAGTAAAAAAAATGATTTAAGATTATTTTATACTTTTCTAAAGGATTGGATTGAAATTCTTTATATTGGAAACAGGTATTAATTCAGCACAAGGTAAAACAGATAATAAATTGTAGCTCATGTCCAGAAATTAGTGGAACTGTTGCTTAATCTTCCCCAGAGCTGGCTTCAGTTTGAATTAGGAACACCAAATCATTACAGAGCAGGTTTAAGAGCCCACTTTTACAGAGAGGTCAGAAAGCTGTTGTAACTTGATCATAATAATTCAAATGTGAGGGTGATTTTTTTTTTTTTCTTGAATGGAAAGTTCATTTGGCCTTGTGAGTAGAAACTGATTAATGGAAAATATTAGACAAAGCAGAGAGAAGGTACAGAGTAAGATAAAAAAAAATGGAATTACTGAAATACAAATTCGCAGTTCATTTTGAGCTCCATTTTATCATTTAACAGTCTAACTATTGAATGTACAAATGATTTCTTAATTCCATTTTTTATCCTGTATAGCAAGACTTTTTCACATGTAAGACTACTGGAAAAGAATTTATAGTGCAGTGGATGAAAAGCATCATGGATCTGCATATAGCTGTTCCTCAGAGAGTGGATTGACCCCAGTGTCTGTGCTCGCTGCTTTAATCATATGTTGCTGTTTAACTTTATCTTGAGCAAGCATGTTTCCAAAACACAGTCACATTCAAGGACGGAGCACTTAGCAAAACATGTCAAGATCAAAAGAGCTTACAGAGACACTCAGAATTTAAGACTGTTGATCCTCATGTGTAACAAAATGATTTGTTCAAAGTGGTTGTTCAATTGTATGTTATATAAAGGAAGAAGAAATCAAATTTGTTAATTATCTTCTATTGGCACATTTTTTGCACCAAATACAGTCTAACCACTGATCAATAAAAGATTTAAAAGTCTGCAAAATGGACATGGACCATCTATGAGAATGACGCTGAGCGAACTGAATAGGGTATTAAGACAAATGCTGCCACACTACACTTATTCTGCATTTCTTTCCATTTTACTTTCAGGTGTGTAGAAAGCATTTCTATGTATATCACCCAATTATGCTTTCTGAATTTTTTCAAAGAACCTTCAATTGTTAATATTCCAGCTATATTCAGTATTTTTTTTTTTATTCAGAGAGTATCATATTTAGCTTTTGCCAGTCTCTAGATTACATAATAAACCAGCTTTTATTTTTTGAAGCCCTTGGGGCATCAAAAAGATTGGCAGCTTATTTTGCATTTCTTCATTGATATGGAAAGTAGGCAGTTTTGATGGAAACAGTGTGCATTTCCAACCTGCAGAGGTAAATTACCTACTCATTTTAAGTAAGACTAAAATCAGGCTGCACAGTTTGCACATTATATGAAATTTGCATGGCGTGGATCTATCCAGTACTCTGTCATTTCATGCAACAGTGTGACTTTATAAAAACTCAATCATGCCATCTTCTTTGCTGAACAAATACTAGAGTACAGAGTTTTTCCCCGTGCTTTCTACTTAATTCATACATTTAAATTGCTCTTTCTACTGTCATTTTGAAATTCATTCAATGAATAACCTGACAGGTCCTCAATATTCCATCATAGATTATGGCACTTATTTTCAGGGGTCTGCCAGCACATGAATAAGGCAGATGCCTATTCTTTTGTGTGACATTAGACTTGAAACAATGGATCAGAGGTCACTGAAATGTATACAGTACTGTGTTGCAACAATTGTCACATTTTTTCTCTACTCCACCAGTGATGGGATTGTGAATTTTTTCTGTTACCAATAAGGCCAGCAAGTGCCTGTTTTTAAGAGAATGGATGGTTGTAATGCACATCTCTGCTATAACAAACTGTCCTTTTCCCTGTCAGTTAGTACTAAATATTGTACCTAGATTATTAACAAGTTAAAATTGCTCTAAATCTTATAATTTATGTCTCTATAATGCCTCACCTAATGAAATAATCTATAATATATTATCCCTGACTTGTAATTATTTATAAACAAAAACAGGGATTTGACTAAAAAACATCAACAGCCTTGATGTTTTAATAATACCTTTTAGTTACAGAAGCCTAAAACTAGAAATTTATTTTAAGAGCCAGTGTAAGAAGTGTTATCTTTTACCGTATTTAACACAGATCATTCTCTTCATTTAGTATATTTCAGACCAAGCAATATCTTGTTTTGTTTTTATATTAACAGTATATGTGCCGCACCCAGACCTTATGAATCTAATATTCAACCCCCTCCAATAATACAAGGAAACTTAGGAAGAATTATATACTATGACTTGAAAAATGAGTCAGCCCCCACCACATAAATGATTGAACACAATCTGAGATTTTTCATTTGTAAATGCAACACTTTTGGGCGGCATGGTGGCGCAGTGGTAGCGCTGCTGCCTTGCAGCTAGAAGACCTAGGTTTGCTTCCCGGGTCCTCCCTGTGTGGAGTTTGCATGTTCTCTGCGTGGGTTTCCTCCCACAGTCCAAAGACATGCAGATTAGGTGGATTGGCGATTCTAAATTGGCCCTGGTTTGTGTGTGTCCTGCAGTGGGTTGGCACCCTGCCTGGGATTGGCTCTAGCAGACCCCAGTGTTTGGATTCAGTGGGTTGGAAAATGGATGGATGGAAATGCAACACACCTTTTTAACAGTGCAGTCAGGAAAAGAAAGAAAATTATATACCACTGAAAAAAATTAATTCAAAACTATTCACTCCCACCATTCAGTACTTGGTAGAACCATCCCTTGCAGCTATTACAGCAAGTAGTCTCAATAAATTTTGCACAATATGATGGAGCAAGATTTGCCCGTGTCTCCTTGCAAAATTGTTTAAGCTGTGCCAGGTTGGTTGGGGAGTGGCAACAAACACACATTTTTAAGTCTCTCCTTAGATATTGGTGATGACTTTTTTTCAATGCTCCTTTGTACTTCTTTTGGTTTACTTTGTGGAAAATCTCTACCTTATTGTTGGACATCAGCAGGAGAGGGGACATCTACCCATGTACAACACAATAAATATGGTGAATTGTTAAGGTAATACTCTGCACCTAATCAAAACTAGCCTTGTATTTACAAAGATTAAGAAAACTTTTTAAGCCTCACAGATTTGTTTTTTTTCTTTTATCAAATTTTTGACAGGTTTTCTATTTGTTTCTTTTCATTTGTGACACTGTTTGATGATACATATTATTCTGTAGATTAGCTAGAAACATTCTTACTTCAATATATTTGTAGTCCGACACAATCTGTATATACTATATATATACTGGGTCAAGGAGCTTGATCTTGTCATCGATCAAAAGCTTATAACCTAAAATTTTTGGTAATACAAAGTATTTGAGGTAGCAGCAACCTTGGTAAACAGACCTGCACTCATGGACTTCTTACAATAAAGTGATTGTCAAACAGTATCATAATGGAAAGAAAAAGAAGACCAGTCACATTTGCTCAACGTCAAGCAAATCACAAAGCCCAATGACGTGATGAAGAAATCCATAACAAGAAAAAGAAGAGCAGTACCCTCTGCTAATTATGTGTGGGACATAGAAAGCAAGAATGACAAAGGCAAAGAAATTCATGCGGCTGGAGGTCCATGTGTTTCACTAGTGAAACATGAAAATAGTTTTGGGGATTGAATGCTTTTTCAGGTACTGCTGGCCCTTGCTCTTTTCTACTTTAGTTACTCATAAAATAAACAGAGAGTCAAGTAAAAAAAAAAATATGGATCTCCAAAGATGTGCAACATTAAGTGTTGTTTATTCATTACTGGATAAGTTTCTTTGTAAAGTGCTTTTAGGCTTCTCAATTGCAATAGCTATGCATTTAAATTTAAATGAATTAAGCAGACCAATATGTCAATATCTAGGTAAGCCACCATTATACAAGTTAATTTATAGAGATATTTTCCTTTATAACCTGATAATCAAGCTATATATTTTGCAAAAGCAAAAATAGATTTTAAGGCCTTTTACACTGTATATCTTGTACAAATTACATAGCATATCATTTTACTTTTTACTTAGTAAGTATTGCCAAAATACAAGATTCAGTGCTAGGAAAAGGTAAGTATCAAAGAGTAATTAATTGTGAATCCAAGCAGACTGCTTCATGATTTTCCTTTTAAAATTCTTTCATTTATTCATTTTCTATTACATATCTGGGACCAGGTCATGGAGGCAACAGTCTTAGTAGTAGTGAGGCCTGTACATCCCTTTTCCCAACTACACTTGCCAACTTATGCTGTGGATTCCAACAGCACCCCAAGGCCATCTAAGAGATATAATCTTCTCAGATATAATCCTGGGTCTTCCCTGGGGTTTCCTCCCTGCTAGTTGTGCCTGTAATACTTAGTATGCTCCAGTATCAGATGCCCGAACAACCTCAATTTGCTCCTCTCAATATCTCTCTTCTGGATTTCTACAGTTCTCACCCTATCACTAAGAGAGAGCCCAGCCAACCTGTGGTGAAAGCTTATTTTAGCCACTTGTACCTGTGATCCTGTTGTTTCAGTTATTACCCAAACCTTAAGGCCGTAAGTGAGGATAAGAACATAGATCAACTGGTAAATCGAGAGCTTTACTTTCTGGCTCAGGTCCTTCTTTACCACTATGGATCGGTGTAGCAACAGCATAACTCCTAATGAAGGACCATGGCCTGAGATTTCAAGGTGCTGATCCTTATCCATGCCTTCTTCACATAGTCGCAAACCAACCTAATGCATATTAGAATTCGCAGTCCAATGAAGTCAAAAGGACCATTTAATCTGCAAAAAACACTGGGGCAGTTTTAAGGCTACCAAACTGTACACTCTTCCCTTCCCAGCTGCGTCTTGATATCCTGTCCATGAAAATCACAAACAAGATAGAAAACAAAGCACAGCCTTGGTGCAGTCCCACTTCCACTGAGAACAGTACTGATCTTTCTTCCCTGAGTATGCAGACACAGCTGTTATTGCAATAAAGGGATCAAATAGCTCTTATTACTTTCCCAGCACCCCCCACAGAAATCCTTGAGGATCAATGTTATATGACTTCTTTACGACCAGAAAACACATGTAGACCAATTCGGCGCACTCTTATGCACCCTCCAGGATCCTCATGAGGGTAAAAAGCTAGTTCACTGTTCCTTAGCCTGGATGGAATCCACAATGCTTCTCCTGGATTTGAGGTTCCAAGACTGAGCGGAGTCTCCTTTCCAGTTCCCTGTCCTAAGGTTCCCCAGGGAGACTGAGAATTGTGCTCCCCTGATAGTTGAAGAACGCCCTCTGGTTTCTCTTTTTAAAAATACAGACTACCACGCTAGTCTCCCAGTGTAGGGACACTGCTCCTGACACCCACACAACAATGAAAAGGCATGTCAGCCATGACAACCCAACAATGCCCAGGGCTTTCAACATTTCTAGGTGGATCTTATCCATCCCTGGGACCTTGCCAGTGTGGAGTTGCTGTGGACCCACCACCTGCAGAAGGAAAAGGGCTAGGTGTGATGTGACCTGGGCAGTGGTGAAAGGCAGAGGTCTTAGTAATTAGAGCCCAGACACATAAACTGACTCTTGGGATGTGGAATGTCACATCTCTTTGGGGAAAGGAGTCAGAATTGATGGGCGAGGCAGAGTATTACCAACCAGATATAGTTGGGCTATCTTCACCCACTCTCTGGATTCTAGAACCAAACCTTTTGAAAGAGGCTGAACTCTCTTTTGCTCTAGATTTGCCCAGGGGGAAAGGCATCGGGAGGTAGCTGGCTTCTTATTGAGCTCTTGCCTGATTGATGCCATGTTGAAGACTGTCCTAAACAACAACAGAGCTGCCTCTGTGCAACTGAAGGTCACAGAGCAGAGAGATATGACTACTTTATGTGATTATGTACCAAATGGCAGCTCAGATTACCAGGCCTTCTTGGAGTACCTG
The DNA here is from genome assembly GCF_016835505.1 of Polypterus senegalus. Taxonomy (NCBI): domain Eukaryota; kingdom Metazoa; phylum Chordata; class Cladistia; order Polypteriformes; family Polypteridae; genus Polypterus; species Polypterus senegalus. The sequence continues at coordinate 140,748,409 of NC_053157.1, forward strand.
GAGGGGTCCTGGAAAGGATCCCAGCTGGGGGCTCCTTAGTTCTGCTCAGCGATTTCAACGCTGACGTGGGTAATGATGGAGATATCTGGAGTGTCATGGTTAGCAGAAATGGCCTTCCTGATCTAAACCCGAGCAGTGTTTTGATATTGGACATCTGTGCTAGGCTTGGTTTGTCCGCAAAAAACATCAAGTTCAGACATATGGTAGCTCATAAGTGTACCGGGCACCAGAGCACCTTAGGCCAAAGATCTATGATCAATTTTATATTCGTATCATCAGATTTACAGCCATATGTTCTGGACACCCAGGTGAAAAGAGGGGCAGAGCTGTCAACTGATCACCATCTGGTGGTGAGTTGGGTCAGATGGTTCAGGTGGTGCCTGGAGAGACCTAGATATCCCAAGGGAGTAGTGAAGGTGTGGACTGGGAATGTCTGGAGGAGGCCCCTGTCCCGAAGACATTCAACTGTCACCTCTGAAAGAGCTTTTCCCACATCTTGCGGGAAACTGGGTACACTGAGTCCAAATGGACCTTGTTTGGAGCCTCCATTTAAACTTGTGTTGTGAATTTTGTGTATGAGCGTGGCAAGATGCTCAGTGGTTAGTGCTGATGCCTCACAGCTCCAGGAGGCTGCTGGTTAGAATCCGGCCCAAAGTTATTCTCTTTATGAATTTTGCAACATTGACCAAGACTTTATGTTTTTTTTTCTGGATTCTGCCATTTTTTTCTTCTCAAAGATGTTCAAGATATTTAGTTTGATTAGTCTAAATTTGCCCTTATGAGTGTCAGTGTGTGAGCGTGTTCTATGAAGGAATGGCATCTCTTCTTGGGTGGGCTCCTAACATGAGTTCAGTGCTTCTGATACAGCCACTTGTGACCCTGAATTGGATAAAGCCAGTTGAACTGATGCAATGATCTTGTGTCCAGAGTGTAGCAGGGGTGAAATATTTTTTTCACCTTTGTAAAAATATTTCCAGTGCTGTTTCTGTTGCAACTTCAGACACCTTTCTCCCCACACCTTGGGTGTAAGTTGGATGTAGTGCACTTATCTTAGTTACAGCTATGACCATCTAATTATAACTCTTTTATTGGGGTTGTAAACCCCACCTCTGAACTTCAAAACATCAACAAAAGCTGTAATATTATATTGTATACCTTCCTGATACAATACGGGTTGCACTGTTTCCTGAAAGCTTGCATCAGGACTTGAGGCAAAAATCCTTAGAATTTCAAAGAATCAAAAAATGTAATGGTGTATTACCAATAAATCCTGAACAAAACAAAAAATCTAAAAGCTTCATTCATGTATTATTTATTGAGAATAAGTATACATTTGAATAGTCCATTAGCTAGTGCACTCGTTATAAAACATATTAGAACTGCCTCTGGGACTTATTTTGATAAGTGCTTTTTAAAACAGTTAGTTCCTATTGAACAATAGCTGCACGTGCATTTCATAAAATGCTCACCTTCAAAATTTACAGTTCATGCATCATTAAACAATCTGTTTTTATCTTTATTTATAATCCAATTGATATGTGTCTAATGATTCCCAGGGTTAAATGGAATGTTTAGACATTTTTATTTTATGAAATATTGGTGGCTTTATTACCCTTCCTTGTCTTTTAAATACAGTATGGGTCTTAAGAGAGTAACATGTGATGAGAATCAGTATATGTGCGTAAATATTAATTATATTACAGTCAGAGAAACGTGTTAAAGCTTTTTCTTATATTTTAGAACTTTATAAAAGTCCACAAAACCAAAAAGGGGTTGATTGCCTCAAATAAAATAAACAGAATTAGTAGCAATACTGTATGACTTCATAAGCATTAAATCTAGGATCCATTAAACAATATTTTTAGTTTATTTAAGACATGACTTCTATTTTTATTTTGATATCTCTGTGACTCTGTCATTGTCTATTCAGTTCATATGTTTATGCAAAAAAATGATTGAAATGAGAAAATTCAGAGATTCATGAGAAACAATTTAATGTAATATGACAGTGATATGAGAGTATTTTAACACTAGAAAACTGGATTATTTACCCACAGACCAATGCAAGAAAGTTTTTTTGGTCTAAAAGGATGAGTTTGGTATTTTTCAAGTGAAAGTTAGTTCTTCAAATCATGGTGTATATTAAGGTGCCACAACATTATGTTCTAAACTCAAACATTTTTTTATCAATAAAAAAAAATTAGGGTTATACTAAATACCAGGTTTTTGCTGTTCAGCCAAATACAAATATTCCTTTTCCAGTGAGGCTGAATACAAATGATACATAAATTGAAAAAGGAGCACTTTATGACAGTACTATGTACTGTATTTCATATGTCATTATTATTAAATTCTGGCTATTATTATTAATAGTAGTTTGGCAGTAAATAGAAATTTATGTTTCTATACTTCACTAAAGTAAAAATATACAGATTTCAAAAATTTTGTTTTATCTCAAAAACCTTAATCATAACTAAGCAGTCGTGCAATTTTTTTTTTTTTTTGGAATTTTATTAATTTTATTACAATCATTCCATACAAATCAATCAATTTTTACAAAAAGTACAATTGAGAACAAGTCGACCCCCACCCCTGAGAGAGAGAGCAAGGCCAACGAAGTAAAATTTAAGGCTTGTAAACATACCTAAATTGATAAGTTTGATAAGCCAATAGAGATGAATGGAGAAGAAAAAGAAATACAGAAATAATTGCTTCCTCTATGCTTTAAGAGCTTATTTTAAAATAAGCCATGTTTTGAAAAAAATCGGTACAGATCCTCTAACTGAGTATTTCAAATAGTATAAAACATCGGTTTCCCACAGACTTAGAAGAGGAGAGTTTGCGTTTTTCCAGTTTAGCAGAATAAGTCTGCGTGCCAAAAGTGTAGTGAATGCAATCACAGTTTGTTTGTCCTTCTCCACTTTAAACCCATCTGGAAGAACCCCAAACACAGCTGTTAATGGGTTAGGAGCGATTGTGAGACCAAGGCTGTCTGAAAGATAATTAAAAATTTTGGTTCAGAATGATGTCAATTTGGTGCAGGCCCAGAACATGTGACCCAGTGAGGCTGGGACTTGATTGCAGTGTTTGCAGGTTGGATCTTGCCCTTTACATATTTTGAGAGTTTTAGACGAGGCAGATGTGCTCGGTATATAATTTTGAGTTGAATAATTGTATGCTTTTGCGCATATGGAGCTTGAGTGAATTCTCTGCATTGCTACTTTCCACTCCTTTTCTGATATATTAATTGAGAGATCTTTTTCCCAGTGTCCTCTTGGATCTTTGAAAGGAGGGACTGTAAAATTATTTTATATATTGCAGAGATGGTGTCTGAGTCCTTGAAGTTGAGCAATATTTTTCCAGCATGAATGAGGGTGCAAGATGAGGAAAATTGGGTTTCTGTTTAACAAAGTTCCTAATTTGAAGATAGTGAAAGAAATGTGTAGCTGGAATGTTAAATTTGGAATGTAATTGTTCATAGGATGCAAAGACGTTGTCTATATAAAGATCTCTAAGCAAGTTAATCCCAAATTTTTTCCAGATATTAAAAACTGCATATGTTTACAAAGGTTGAAAGAGGTGGTTCTCTTGCAGAGGTGCCACAGATAAAAGCTTCTCCATCTTAAAATGCTTTCTACATTGGTTCCATATTCTAAGTGAGTGAAGCACAATTGGGTTATTAGTATATTGCCGATAACTTGTATTTATTGGGCACAGAGCGGGAATATAAAGAAGTACTGCAGGATTTTACTTCTATTGTGGACCAAGCCTGTGTTTGTTTTTCTATTTATGTCCAGGTTTTTATAGCTTGTATGTTTGCTGCCCAGTAATAAAACTGGAAGTTAGGTAGAGCCATGCCCTTCTGCCTTTTGTCTTTGTAGGGTCGCTCTTTGGACGTGGATGTTTTGAGTTCCAAATAAATGAGGTTATTGTTGAATCTAATTGCTTAAAAATGATTTATTAATGTATATTGGGATGTTTTGAAATAAAAAAGGAGCTTAGGAAGAATATTCATCTTAACAGTGTTAATTCTTCCAGCTAGAGTGAGATGAAGGGTTGACCATCTATGCAAGTCTTGCTTAATTTTTTCCTGCAGACGGTTACATTTTGTTGATAAAGAGCTTTATGTTTACTTGTGATGTTTACCCCTAGGTATTTAAACTGTTCTGCAATGATAAAAGGTAGGGTATCTAATCTAATATTATATGCTTGAGAATTCACTGGAAAGAGTACACTTTTATTCAGATTAATTCTGAGACCAGAGATCTTTTGAAATTCTGTGAGTGCTGTTAAGACTGCAGGCACAGAATTTTGTGGGTCTGATATATACAGTACCATATCATCTGCATATAGAGAAATTTTCTGTTCCAGTCCTTCTCTGATAATCCCCTTTATCTGATCAGTATTTTGACAGTGTATTGCCAGTGGTTCAATGGCGATTGCAAACAGTAGTGGTGACAAGGGGCATCCTTGTCTGGTACCACGTTCTAGTTTAAAGTAGTCTGAACAAATGTTGATACAAACTGAAGCTTCTGGATTGGTATACAGTAATTTGATCCATGCACAAATGTTCGGGCCAAACCCAAATTTCTCCAATGTAGTAAAAAGGTATTTCCATTCAATCATGTCAAATGCTTTTCTGCATCCAATGATAATAATATTTCTGGGGTGTTTGATTTAGTTGGTGAGTATATTACATTAAACAGGCATCGAAGATTTGAAGATAAGTGTCGACCCTGATAAATCCAGTTTGATCTTGTGATATTACTGAGGGGAGCACTTTCTCCATCCTTCTAGCTATGATTTTTGAGAGTATTTTAACGTCATTATTCACAAGTGAAATTGGTCTGTATGATACACATTGTAATAAGTCCTTATTTTGTTTTGGAAAAAAAGTGATTAGTGTTTGGCGAAAAGTTTGAGGAAGAGTTTGACTGTCTATGGCTTTTGTAAATGTTGCTAATAGGAGGGAGCTAGCTGAGAGAATTTCTTATAAAATTCTGCAGGGTAGCCATCACGGCCTGCTGCTTTCCTGCCTTGAAGTGACTTTATAGCATCTAGTAAGTCTGATAGCGCCAGAGGTTTATCGAGTTCCTACACACTAAAAGTGTTTATTTGTGGTATCTATAATGTATCCAGAAATGCATTAGATTGTGTATTGTCTTCTTTAAACTCAGTAAAATATAAGGATTTATAGTAGTCTCTGAATGTGTGCATTATATTTTTGTGTTATGATTTTATCTCTGTTCGTGTTGGTGATTACTGGGATTGAGTTGCGGAGTTCACTTGCTTGTGAATTTGTTGAGCTAAAAGCTTATTAGCTTTCACTCCATGTTCATAGTAATGATGTCTGGATTTATAAATTAGCTGTTCAGTTTCTTTAGTTGTCAAGAGGTTTAGTTCTGAGTGCAGAGCCTGCCTTTTCCTGGCATGTTCTTCATCTATTCTAGTAATTTCACTGTTTAGCTCTGCTACTTTCTTAATTCCTAACTTATTTCTGTGGGAAAGATATGAGATAATCTGTCCTCTTAAGAAGGCTTAAAAGTTTCCCAGAGTATTCCTGCAGAAATCTCTGAGGATGAAGTTTGTCTCTAGGAAGAAACTGATTTGTTTGGATATAAATTCTCTACAATTCTCGTCTGCTAAGAGAAGCGGTTGAGACGGCATCTGTGAGGTGAGTGTGGGGGCATAGTAACTTTAGCTCCAAGATCAGAGGTGCATGGTCAGAAATAACAATAGCATCGTATTTGCAAGATTTAAACAAAGGCAAGAAATTATTATCTATAAAGAAATAATCAATTCTTGAGTAGCAATGATGTATTGGTGAGCAGAAAGAATATGTTCTTGCGTTTGGGTTTAAAACCTCCAGTGATCTGATAAGTTGTGATCAGTTATAAACTTTGTAATTATCTTTGCAGTGTTAGATGTCATCCCCTGTGGAGAAGTCCTATCTAAGAGTGGATTTAAAACACAATTAAAGTCCCCAGCCATTATAATTTTATGAGTGTTCAGATTGGGAATGGATGCAAATAAATTTTGTATAAATTCCTTATCATCAACATTAGGTGCATAAACATTTATCAAAATCATTTTACAGTTAGATAAGTCTCCCATGACCATCATATATCTCCCTTCAGGATCCAATACTACATCTGATGCTACAAATGAGACTGTTCTATGTATGAGAATTCCCACACCTCTAGTTTTCTTTGTAAAGCTAGAATGGAACATTTGGCCAGTCCAGTCCTTTTGCAGCGGAACTGATCCTTGCTTAGTAAGTGGGTCTCCTGTAAAAATACTATTTTAGCATTTAAACCTGTTAGGTGAGAGAGTACTTTCTTTCTCTTTAATTCGTGATTCAGGCCTTTAACATTCCAGCTCACGAAGTTAACTGTCCCATCATGGAGACATTGATTCTGAATTTTTGATGTCATTTTATAGTCTTAACTGGAAGTGAGGCAGCTTTAGCCTTAACTTTCTTATTTCCCCAAGAGTTATTGCCATGCAGCCTATTATTACGTTGGTAGTTATAATTATAAAGATTAAAAGGATAGATTAGGTATAGATATAGCCTTCTATCTTTCTCTCCCCTTAACCCCCCACTGTCCCATTTAGCCTCCCCACGTGAGGCTAGACCCCACTTCATACAGTCCCGGTCCTCTGACATACCCAGAGACAGAGCACGTCCAAAGAAAAACAAGCCTCCATGCAGCGGTGTTTTAGGATTAAAAAATAGAGATATCTATTACCAATATAGTCTAAATACTATATGCCTAAAATTTAATCATTAACAAACTATGAACTTAAAATATATATAATCTTCAGCAATCTTAATGTATTAAGATAATACACCCGGATAATAAACTCGGGAATGGTGTTAGAAAGTGGTCCAGAATAAGCATAATAAATCTTAATACAATAATACCAATAACAATAAACCAAGGGTATGATGTTGAACAGTCTCGTTTAGAGTAGAGAAAAAATAATTCGATAAAAAAAAAAAGGAATTAAGCACAAACATCTATAACTGTAATTAAAACATAAACAGATAGTGTCCAAGTAATAATGAGTAATAATGAGGATATATAATGATAAAAATCCGTATCTTAACAAATAGATCAGACAGTAGGTTATTTATCCTTGCCATATCAAGAACGGCTATGACTCACTATTATGTTTCAGAATAGTGCCAGGAACAGCTTTCTTAATTCCTTTTCTGCTTCTTCCTTGCTAGCGAAGACATAGAATTTACCATACAATTCCACTTTCAGTTTGGCAGGATACAAGAGGCTGTATTTGATATTGGCTTGCCGTAACCGCTGTTCAATGTTGTAGAAGGCTGCGTTTAGTAGCTGTTGCTGGAGAGAAATCAGGGAAGATACGAATGTGGTTATTTTCATATATAATCTCTTGCTTGTGTCTGAGGAGTGCCATCACCTCTAGCTTAAATAATAATCTCTCAAAGCGAATAATAGAAGATCAAGGTCTAATGGTATTTGATCCGCGTACACGATAAGCCGCTGCTATCTCAGAATCTGCGTTAAAGTCCTCTCCAATTATTTTAGAAAATAGTTCGGCTGCGAATTTCACTGGGTTTGCACTTTCTCGATTCTCAGGCAGACCTTCAATTCTGATATTAATCCTTCTGCTTCCATCTTCCAAAGCAGTAAGTCTGTCTCCGAGTTTTTTGCATTCGGAGCTGACAGTTGTTGCTTTTTCTTCAGCAATGGCAGCTAGATTTTCGGCTATTTCAATCCGAGTCGTGAATGTCTCCTTGACATCCTCCAGTTGATCAGCAAGTGAGCTCAGTTTAAACGTCATGCAATTTAATAAGTTTAGAGATATCAGTGTTTCTAGCTTCTACTAGTGAAAATGTCCATGTTCCGCTTCAAAAATATCAACTGTTCAGCTCAATACAGAAGAAAATCAAATCTTCTCACTGAACAAAGGTTACTTGCTTACTGAATAATCTTTCACTTGCTACACGTGTAGCTGGTATTCCCAAATGGTCTTTGGGTGCTCTACAGAGGAAAGAAAATCTGAATTGATTCCCTTTCACTACAGATAGCTCTCTGAAATATATGTAGGTTGAATACTGTTAATGTTGTTGTCATTTAAAAAAATTCTATTATGCACTCCTGCACTGGTTTTTAGCTTTTTTACATGAGGTTCTGTTGTTGCATGTTCACTTTCATAATTGTTATTTATGGCTGCACTCTTGTATATCAGTCTTTTCAACAGCTTGTGAGACATGTTGTTTCGTTTCAGCTAATGTTATTTGTGAAGTGGAACGTTTTACTTTAAAACATGGGATGAGAACAGTTGAAACAATGTGGAGTGGATTTGTGTCGACATCCTGGGATCTTTTACATACAGTACAAACTACAAAAGTTCCTGAACCACTTGTTTTACTTCGTCACTACTGGTATTGGGCAAATGGTTGTTCAAATATTGAGGGAGGGCTTTACATGCTGGAATAACCATAGAAATGGAAGCTCTTTCACTTGAAACATCTCTAGTTAATTTCTCAAATGGCTTTAAAACAGATACAATTATTTGTATTAACAGCATTGCAATGGAGTAAAGGAAGTTAAATTCTTAATTAACTTTTCTTTATTCATAAAGAGAATAATTCTACAATGATTCTTCAATCATGTAATATGAAGAATTCCAACGTGTGACAAGATTTTGCGTAAGTTCATGTTCAGGTAATTTCAGCTCTTTTTGTATTTCAATCAGCCTAGCCATAGTATTTGTGGAATGTTTAAAATGGTCAATAGTTTTTCTTGATGTGGTAATGAGATTAACAGAATGCTGAATGAAAAGAGAGTCACAAATACAAAAGCTGAAGAATGTGAGCAAAGCAGCCTACACTTTTCTTGGTTTGCATCTTGAATAACCATGTTCATGTTTCTAGCATTGTCCCTGAAATGGTCTGAATTTGATCTTATTGTATTTGCCATCATTTCGCAGAAATATAATTTGCAAGTATTTCAGCAGTATGTCTACTAGCAGCATTTTCACATTTAGGCACAGAAAATTGTCTAATAAGACTGTCGTCAATCCACTGAGCAGTTAAACTCATTAAGGACAGTGTGCTGCACTGTGTGAGATGTTCATGTGTATTTTGTGAATGAGATGCCCTTTGCATCATGCAAATGAGTTTTAACCTTTTCATGAACATTTTCATATATATCTATAAGAATGTTTTTAGTATCAGGGCTCAGGAGCAGTAGTTAAGTTTCTAAAACCCACATCCTCAAGTATTTAAATAGGCTGTATATCTGGGCATATCCTCTGAGCTATTGCTTCATGAACCTTTAAAGCTTCAATGCTGCTGATTTCCCACACCTTGATTCTTTTTACTATATCAAACAATGTAAGATGTGTTTGTGAAGAACACATACTACCAGGCTCACTGATCCCATTGTCCATTAAACTGGACTGTTTCCATTTTACTATGCTCATTTCTACGAGATGCTTGAACTTTTAAAGGGGTGATGTTGTAAATAGTTTAGTCTTTGCTGATGAACCATGAGAAACTGCCAAATCACTGAGACTGCAAAAAGCCTTTGATTTATTAAATTAAGAAATTTTGAAAAACCTCCACACTCTGCATCACTTTCTGTATTTTTCAGTGAGAGGTAAGCAGTACAGAATTCTATTGTTGAAAATTTACAATATTCCCATGAATGAACCAAAATAAAATAAATAAATAAACAGCAAGTTATTATAAGCATTTGAACCTCGGGTTGGGTCCATGACTGAAAAATTAATTTGTTGTCACTATTGTGCAATCCCACAACCACAGAGTCCGGAACTGTGTGAGACATGCTGCTGAGGTGACCGAGGACTGCCCAATGGGGCAGGATACCTGGAGAAGCTGGATATAAAGTAGCCTAATGAGCAACAGGTAACAGGGGGTGGGGGGCAAATGCAGCATTTAAGAGAGCATTTCAGGTGCACCTCCTGGCAGCTAAAGTCCATTGGTCATTGGATCCTGACCTTGGCTCAACTCATGAAGCAAGGTAAAATGAAGTATATATAGTGATTCTGACACTAGGTGAGCAAAGTGATGAGAATCCGGAAGCCAGTTTGAGTGGACAAAGAGTCAAAGCAGCTAGGAGAGCGTACAACTGATGAAGACCGGAGTGGTGTGGCACAAGCAGCACTAAAAATACCAACAGTCATTCTAAAGGCCACTCACCAGCAATAAATCTGACTTGGGCTTATAAGCATAATAACATAGAATTCCAAGGCTGCTTCACACCTGGTGTTGATGCTAAAAAAGTTTTTAAAAAGTGCCATCCACGTTTCTAAGGCATGCTTGTAACAACAAAAGTAAACTGGAAGTAATACATTTTATCACAGATTCTTGCTATTTAGTACATTTCCTGTTTACTTGTCTGCTCACAGCACCTGCCATAGAGTTTTGGCATTTCCCCTTGTGGTGGCGCCCGTGCTGGATCATACTGAAGCTTATTCTCACGTTACTTACTAATTACGTTACTTTGCAAAGACATTGTCTACAACCACTATCGTTGTGCAAAAATGTGCTTCAGTAGTCTAGTGAGGTAGAGGTTAGGTTTACATGAAGTGTGCAATTAAGTGAACAGATGTTAAAGGCATACATTTAGTTTTAATCTAGTTAAAGCTTAGTACAGTTTAACACAGATATTTTATCATAAAGTAATAGTACAAGATTAGCATTCTTGCCTCACAGTGCCAGGGGCTTCATGGTTTGAACATTCTCTCTGTTTTTGTATTGTGACCAATAGGGGGCATACCAGCATGTAATCCCCACAAACAATAATACAAATACAAGACCCTGGTGCAAACAAATGATTTATTGTACAAATACCTTTCTATGTCAAATATAATCTCTCACAGCTCCCATGAGACCAAGTAGGGCTACTCATTGGATCTCCAATTCCCATAAAGCCCTGCAGGTATGTACTGTATATGGGAGTCTCCCCAGAGAGTTGCTGGCACTTGTCATACTTTGGGCTGCACATGTCCCCAGGTGGCAGTTTCCTTCCACCCTTTCAATACCTGAGTAGGAAACCATCTGTCCTGCCAGGCAACCCTTTTCTTCTATACCTCTCAGGCTGAAGGTTTGCCACTGTGGAAGATCACTAGTGAGGTGAAGCGCACAGGCTTTCATAATGGCTGAATCTCACAAAAATGTTTAGCCTTTCAATTTTTTTTTCTTTCCTAAAATGACATGGATACGCTGTTTTGCAATGTATGTGCAATCTCAAGACGTGGATAATACACTAGGCTTGAACAATTGATTTATTTGATACGTCTGAGGTTTTTGTGGTCACTTTTGGTCCACGGTACTCTTCATTTCTGTTTTAAAAATGCAAGAGCACACTAGGTATTGGGCTTTTTTTTAATTATAAACAATACTTCACTTTAAAACACAATTAGTGGAAAATTAATATAACATGATTGTGAACAAATAACTTCAACTTAACCAAAAAATACCAAATGTATCGTTTAAAGGATAAGCTTCTTAAAATGCAAAATGGTGAGCAACAATTATTATAGTTTTTTTTAAAAAGGGAAGATGATACATAATAGGGAATTGTAAATTTTCTGTTAAATCCCTTGTGCAATATGTACCCTCTGCTCCCTTATCTGTCTGCTTCTCTGGACTAAAATCTCCTCATGTGCTACTCTTGGAATGCCTACTATCTCACTAAATGTTGATAAGCACCTTTAATTATGCAGCTTAGTTCAGGTTAAAGAGCTTACCTTTGAATGTCAAGTGCTGAAAAGTTATAATCAGCTTTCAGATGACATCTTTCCAGAAGTCACCTTTAAGAAAGGTAACCATTAGATAGGATGCAGAAGGCTTTGGACTCACTAATGAATTCATTATTTTTTGTTTTGTTTAGGTTGTTTTTTTGTTTTGCTTTTGAAAAATATTGAATAGATAGATAAATCAAAGGACACAATATACATGCTGTGATAAAGGCGCTATATAGCGCCCGAGCCGGCACAGACTACGCAGAGGCACATGTTCACACTCAAAGGGCTTTTTATTTTCTTCAGCCGTGGTCACACGCCTTCCCTGTATCCCACAGGCCCAACACAGTCTAAAGCACAAAATAACCCACACAACCAACCGCTTCCTGGCACCACCACTCCTCCCAGGCAACCTCGTCCTCTTCCTCCCGATTCTGGCCTGGATTGCTGGGAGGCAGGTCCTTTTATACCCCACCCGGAAGTGTTCCAGGTGCCTGACCAGCTGGTCTTAATTGCACCTCCGGGTGGGACTGATAAACCGTCCAGCGTGGTGGCTGGTTGTCCGGGGCACCCCCTAGCGGCCACCCCATCTCCCATCCGGGCTGCTGTGGTGGACTCCATGTCCCATGGAGCCACGGGGAAGATTGAGGAGGGATCCACGGCCAGGGAGGCTGCCCCCAAGCGCCCCCAAGCGGGGGAAGGTACTGCAATGTCCATGATGGCTCCCCCGGGACGTATGCAGCAGAGGCGTCCCGGCCGGGGATGGGACCCGGCTATCCGTCACAATGCATATATCCATATATTCCCAAAGCTGCAAGGGGCTGAGGGACCCAATAATAATAATAATAATAAATTGTATTTATATTGCGCTTTATATTTAACAATCTCAAAGTGCTACAAAATAAGAATAAATTAACAAACAAGATAATCTATAGAAATAATTTAACAAAATGCCTTTCTAAAAAGATAAGTTTTTAGGTTTTGTTTAAAAGCATCAGTCGACTGTGGGGCTCTCAGGTAATCAGGGAGAGAATTCCACAGCCTCGGCACAACCAAGGAAAAGGCCCTATCACCCATACTGCTAAGCTTAGTTCTGGGAACTTAAAGAATGTTGGTATGCACAGAGCGGAGGGTGCGTGAGGAAGTATGAGGGATAAGGAGTTCCTGTAAATACAGGGGAGCAGATCCATAGATGCACTGATGGGTAAGTAGGGAAACCTTGTACTCTATTCGTATGGCGCTTTTCCACTGCATAGTACGGCACGACACGGTTCAGTTCCGCTCACTTTTGGGGGGTTTTCCACTGGGAACAGTACCTGGTACCTGATCCTTTTTTTAGTACCACCTCAGCCGAGGTTCCAAGCACGCCGAACCGTTACCAAAACGTGATGTGTAAACTCTGCTGGTCACTGGTTGGCCGGAGAAAATCGTCATTACTGCGTCACTGAACTTGCGACACGAGACACAACAGACCCGCTAGATTTTTAGCACAGCCAGCGAAGGTTCGGACGCACCATTTTGTTTTAACCAAAAATGGCTGTTTCGTGGTCTATTGAGGAAGTACAGACATTCCTCTCGTTGGTAGCCGAGGAGCAGATCCAGCGAGAGCTGGATGGGGTGACGCGGAATGAAAAAGTTTTTCAGGAGGTCGCTAGGCACGTTTACGATGATGTCACGGCAGTAGAGGCGGCAACTATAACGACACGTGAATAATCCGCCCACTCTAAAGCGGTACTAAACTGCAGTCGAAACGCAAACCGAGCCGAACTGAGCCGAACCAAGGTGAGCTGTACTGAACCGTGCTGTGCTGTACTATACAGTGGAAAAGCGCCATAAGTGGTACAGGGAGCCAGTGAAGGGTTTTCAAGATAGGAGTTATGTTGCTTTGCTTTCGCACCCTCTTCAGGATCCTGGCAGCGCTGTTCTGAATGTACTGGAGTCTCTGGATACTCTTGTCAGAAATCCCAATAAGGAGCACATTACAGTAATCCAGCCTGGATGAGACAAAGGCATGGACAAGCCTCTCTGCATCTGCCAGGGTAAGTGTTGGATGAATTTTAGCAATGTTCCTGAGATGGTAAAAAGATGACTTACAGAGATGTTTAATGTGGGTGTCAAAAGTAAGTTGAGAGTCCATTTTAACACTCAAATTGGTAACAAATGTAGAAAGAGGAATGTTTTCACCAGAGAAAGTGATACTGGTGAAAGTGACCCGGTGCATGTTCTAACAGCACTATATTTTGTATATATGAATCACACTTTTTTTGAAGCAATAGCTTTCAGTAGGGACACTTACCAGTCTGTCAATAGTTTTCCATTGTAGTGAAAAAACTATTTTTTTTTTTTGTAAAAATACAAAGGGAATTTACAAAGTGATAACTAACGCAACATAGAAATCTAAAAGGATAACACAGAGGTAAAAATAAAGACCTAATGGCCCACAGGTCATACCTATATATAAAGTTAGACCTTTCTACCACAAGGATTGACTGGTCCACTTACCCCCAATACTCCCCCAAGGTACCCTGCTCTCCTTCCACACTCTAGTCTCCTTTAGACCTTAACCTGCTTTCCTCCTGCCAGGCAAGTCTTTGTCTAGGCTCACCTACTAACTACAAAGTGAATGGCTGAATAGCCAGGAAACTGCTTCTGTGTATACCTTGGGAATCTCTCATTCGTTTCCAGATGGAGTGCAGATATAAGTATACCCAGCCCAAAAATATTGTCCTTCTCAGTAACTTAGGGTATCCCAATCACAATGCACCTAAATGATTAAAGGGATTCCTAATGTTTTAATAGAATTTCCCAGGGTACTGCAGTATTTTGCCTAGGGCTATTTTATGTGCTGGTATTTACCTGATATCTCCTCCAGTTGCCAAATAATAGGGTATCTACCTATACTATACTGAATTCACTATATTAAAATAACTGTTGTGACAGATTAGGGTTTTCTCACACCCTTGTACCCTCAGACCACACGTCAGACACCAGATAAAAAGCCCAATAATAATATTTATTATAATAATAATGTGCACAAAGCACGCTCCTCTCCACAATTCTCCAATAACCATAAACCAAATCACAAATAAACCAATCCTTCACTCCCAGATGCTTAGCCATCCTGCCTCCCAACTCAGCTCGTCTGTCTGGGATTTCCCACAGTCCTTTATAGTCCTTGATCTGGAGGCGTTTCACCCCCTCTGTCCATGTGACCTGGAATTCTTCCGGGTCAGATAAAAATCCTTCTTTTCTTCACCCAGGAAGCACATCGTTCCCATTGTCCATGTGACTATGATGTACATCCTGGGCGTAAGGCAAATAGTCTCTGGGCCTCCTTGCAGCGACTCCCGTCGGCCCCCATGGTATCCAGCAGGGCTATGCATTACAAGTACATTGTCCATAATTCCCTGCTGGCATTCGGGGCACCACTACAATATGCTGCATGAAGGGCTCCATCTGGCGGCCTGGTGGTACTGGCCGGGATGAACGGCCAGCCATGTACCACACTATATAAACCTATTTACTACTGAAGTATAAACATATATATGATGACCATTACCCAGCTGGGACACTAGCTAGGTGAAGGGACTGAGGGAGAAAACCTGTTTGGGACAGTATCTTCCCCGAGATGCTAGAGAATAGCCCCCTGGGTTGCTACGACACCACAGGATACTGCAGGGCATGCCAGGAGTTGTACTTTGGTGCAGCCCTGTTGGCCAGGGGGTGCTGCAGTCACAGCTGAGTCTTTTGTGGCACCGCTTCCACCACACCCGGAAGTGCAGCCTGAAGAAGGTCAAGAAACACCTGAAGCACTTCTGGGTGCACTGTAAAAGGAGCCGCCTCACCATCAGTCACTGAGCCAGAGTCGGGAGAAGGAGGACAAAGCTTGCGAGGAGGACTGAAGGCAACAGAAGAAGAGAGAGAGAGAGAAATAGAAAGAAAAGGAAGAAGGGTTGTGTTATTGTATTGTGTTGGGTACTTTCTGTGCTGTGAAGTTGGAAGCAACAGACAATGGTTCCTCACCAGAATAAAGCAAGTGCTGTGTTATATATATATTTATATTTATACTTTTTATATTTTTCACTTATTTTTTCCAATTGCAAAGTCTTTGATAAGGTCCTCAAAACTAATCTTACGGAACAAATCTGCTTCTATACTTAGTAGAGATAAGGCATTCAGTCTGCCTCTATTATTACTATTTTATTATTATTTCTATTATTGTATATATATGGTCCATGGTTAATCTGGCAATGGAAGATTTTTGTGGTGCCCCCACCCCCTTCCTTTTATGCCCTAAGCACATGCTTATTTAGCTTAATGGTTAATCCAGCCCTGATCATGATACCTAAAACAAAATGTATTTTTCATGTTTTCATGAAAATCTAGCTTGTACCTGCAAAACAAACTGTAATGTTTCATTTTATTCCCTGGCATCCTAAACAGTAACCTAGGCTGCAGGCTCTTAGTAAAAACCTGGATAGACAGCTAGATTAAATGTGTAAGGATTTGGGGCTTAAATGCTCTTTTAAAATGAGCATAAATTGTTCAGTATATCTTGAGCTTTTCATTTTTAATATTCTAGCAGCAGTCTTTGGTTACATGTTCTATAGTTGAAAAGATAAGCATGATTTAAAAGTTAGAGGAGATGCACAGTGACATATTTATTCAGTTTCCAATAAACGAGATAGCACAAGTCAAGTAGTTATTATTTGCTGTATAGGCAGAAAAAGAGGTGAAGAAATACCATCAATAATTGATTATACTAGCCAGGAAACTAATACAGATTGCTAATATGTTGTACTGCATGTATTGTATTTATTACATATGCTGTATGAGATGTGAAAACCTGGAAAGCTATGGTTGCTGAAATAAAATTTAAAAAAAAACAAGCAAAACAATTAGACTTAAAAATTCTGTTGTGTTAGATTTAAGATGGATCATTTAATAAGGAAATGCCTATTTGGATTACACCGTCGAAGAGCTTTACAAATAAAAAGAACACTGACCTCTGCTGAAAAGGAGGGCTCAAGAAGTCACATAAAATATAATTGAGGTCTGTGGTTGTAGCCTATGGTTGCCTTCCTGTCCACCCAGAATAGTAAGCCCGGCATTGTAGAGGCATTATCTGTACTATCTGAAGGAGAGAAAGGCTGAGGATTTAAAAGCAAATGAACAGAGATAAATGCAAGCTGCTCGAAGGGCTCTATAAAATATAGCAGATTTA
The DNA here is from genome assembly GCF_016835505.1 of Polypterus senegalus. Lineage (NCBI taxonomy): Eukaryota > Metazoa > Chordata > Cladistia > Polypteriformes > Polypteridae > Polypterus > Polypterus senegalus. The sequence goes on from NC_053157.1 coordinate 140,765,387, forward strand.
AAAGAATAATAAAGGCACAAAAAAGGAGGATTTAAGCTTTATGTGGATATTCCAAAGCTCTCAGAACATGCTTTATTATGAGCTGGCATGCAGTCTTGCATTTAAAAAAAACAAACTTTGAAATCTAAATCCCACACCTGTTTGTGGTCAGCTTGAGTTTTTTTTTGGGCACTCCAGATTTTCTCCCTGGTTGGAAAGATCGGCAATTCCAAATTAGCCCTGTGCGATTGTCGTGATTGGGTGTGTGTTTGTGAGTGGGCTCAACAACAAGACTGGTGCCTTGTTCAGAGCAGTATTCTGTCTTGCAGTCAGCTCTTCTTGGATGGGCTCCATCCTCTGCAACCCTGATTTGGATTAAGTGGATCTGTAAATGTTATTTGATGCTATAAAGAAAACATAATTTTGCAAAAGCAATAGTGGTTTTGTTATATCCTTTGAAACTACACTGTTAACATGCCCGCCTTAAGAACTGTATTTATTGAAGTTGCAATGTGCCAGCCTTCTACCTTACTTTATTACTGTGACTTTTTGTAGCAATCATCCACACCGCATTGAAAGCAGTCTGGTTTTTAGCCAACTGGTGGAATGAATTTTCATGAAATTACTGCTGAAAATGAGTGATAATCTTTTCTAGCCATTCTTAGACTTAATGGCACTAAGGCTCACTGAGTATTATAGCACTGTTGTGAACATTCTGTGAAGAGCAACACACTAATAGCAGGTATGGGATTAAAACAAAATGTTTTCAAATGTGCTTAACAAAAGAGATCAGAAGAGAGCTACCAGCACTGACCTTGTATTTCATTAAAAAAAAGAACACATCACACCATTCTTTAAGTATTATAAAGAGACATATGGCTGAATATTTATGATTATATGCAAAATCAACACATTAAATGTGAACTTAGAATATTATGTGACTTCATTATATAACAAGTGAAAAAAACTATGATAAATTTACTTTATACAGAATACAAATATTTTTCCAGAAAGGAAAGGATTAAAATTAATGTGTCAGAGAACAGGCATTAAAACAGTTTTGATTATTTATGTAAAAAATACAGAACCTTTCAAAGCTTTAGTTGTAAGGAACCATAAAACACCACCTAAGCATGTACTACTTACAGTAAGAATACAAATGTCACTTTGCTTTGGGAATGAAAGACACTGGTTTGTTCAATGAGAGATGAACTTGTTCCTAGAAAAACATAGGGTAGGAATTAAAGAATTCTGTCATTTGAAAATGCAGGCTTTCCACAAACCATTGCATGAAACTTCTTTCTGAAGGACAGCAGTAATTTTTCTGAATCTGATCTCCCATTATTTTCCTGTGGCTTATTTCAAGCATGGGGTACCAGCTGAAGGGAGCTTCCTTACGCTACACTAGACTTTGGAGTCATCAGCTGTAAACACAGATGTCACCCACATCTCTGACTTCAGCTGTGATTAAATAAAGCTCTGTTCAGATTTGTCATCCAGTCAGTCTATAGATGTTTGTTTTTTGACTGAAGGCAGGCAGAAGATGCTAGGACTTTTATTCTTGAGAATTTAAAGTCAGCTGCTCCAACAAATTCAAGACAATATCCCATATTAAATTAAAGTGTAATTGCTTTAAGATAGTCTTAAGATACAGTTGTTTTTCCATCCATTCATTCATTGTTAAACCTATTTAATTCAGTCAGTCAGCCAGTCATTGTCCAACCCGCTATATCCTAACACAGGGGCACAGGGGTCTGCTGGAGTCAATCCCAGCCAACACAGGGCGCAAGGCAGGAACAAATCCCTGGGCAGGGCGCCAGCCAACCTCATGGCACACCCACACACCAAGCACACACTACGGACAATTTAGGATCGCCAATGCACCCAACCTGCATGTCATTGGACTGTGATAGGAAACTGGAGCACCTGGAGGAAACCCACGCAGACACGGGGAGAACATGCAAACTCCACGCAGGGAGGACCTGGGAAGCAAACCCAGCTCTCCTTACTGCGAGGCAGCAGCACTACCACTGTGCCACCGTGCTGCCCCTATTTTATTCAATAAAGAGCAATTCCTCTGCCCAGTGAAAAGAAGGTGATGATATTCAACAAAGCAAGCAGGCAACCAGCTATTTTTCCTGTCCTACATGTTTAAAGTTACCAGGGCAAATTCAGCTTTATTGCTTTAAATATATTTAACAAATACCAAGCTATTGATATCAAGATAATGAGTGACTTCTTTAAGATCTGGTTTTCCATATATTGATTGTAATATTGTTTATATTACAAATAGTGTGGAAATTTGAGATGCTGTCATCTTCAGTTAATGGCAGCCATTCCTTTATCTGCTTTTATATGGTATACTTATTGCACTGCATACATGTGGGTATTCTCTGGGTGGTCTGGCTTCCTCCCACAGCCCAAAGACATGAAGGGTAAGTGTATTGGTGATGCGAAATTGGCCCTAGTATGTGTGTGTGTGTGTGTGTGTGTGTGTCTGTGTTCACCTTGTGATAGACTGGTGTCTTGTTCAGTGATACACATAAGTATCAGTTTCTGCCTTGTATTCCAATGGGAATCCAACTTCCCTGCGAGCCTCCCCTGGATAAATGGGTTTGGAAAATGGATGGATGTTAGTGAAAAAAGTGCTTCAATTTAGGCTTCTATTAACAAAAAGTTGCTGCTGTTAATTTGTGTTTTAGTGTAATTTTCTGCTACCTGAGTATCCAATTGTTATTTTGAACTTTCACTTTCTTTTCTTCTTTTTATATTTTGCAAATACCGATGTATATTTAGATGTGACTGACATTGAATATTTTAATTGAAAAAAATATCTAATATTCTAGCAGTGTAAAAAAGAGAGGCACTAAAAATTAAACACTCATCAGCGCTGACTTGTGATAAGAATTGGGCTGTTAGCAATACACAAAAAGTTCAGCAGCCAACCACTGACAACACTTATTGCTTGAGTTTACAGAGTCATCATTGGTTTTTGATTTATAGGAAATATCTATACAACTCACGAATAACAAGAACAAATTGAGTTCTTCTGCGGTGGGTTGGCACCCTGCCCAGGATTGGTTCCTGCCTTGTGCCCTGTGTTGGCTGGGATTGGCTCCAGCAGACCCCCGTGACCCTGTATTTGGAATCAGCGGGTTAGAAAATGGATGGATGGATGGACAAATTGAGTTCTTTGCTTGAAACATGCACATGTAGTTTTTCATTTTTGATGAAACAAAAAACAACCATATCAGTACTACTATTATTATTAATAATCTTCTAACTGGAACAACACTGTAGACATAGACATGGCAAAATAAAACTGATTAATGAACACATGAACACAACTGTAATGCTAGGCTTTGAACACATTGCTTAAGATTCTTCCAAATGAACTTGTTATAAAAATTCAAAGAGTTAGTCTCTGTTGTGCACTGTCTATGAATTGATTGATGACACTCTTTATGCTCACTACTGGCTCACACAAAGGTTTTCTATATTCAGATTCTCTTTTACTGGCATTTTATCCTCTGCATGTGCTGAAGTGGACAAAGTAAAACTGAATCAATATTTAAAATGATTCTTATATTTTGATTGCATAAGACTCTGTGATTATATTGGCCTAGTCAGTTTATTTCAAGGACTTATGTCAAATGTATATGTTTAATAAGTTGTAATGCTCTTTTGGTTAAATTATCATTTTAATATCATCATTATTGTAGATTAACAGTTAGGCTGACAGGTTAAGGACTGATCTGTATTTATAAACAGTCAGTAGCAACATATAAACGGTGTGGACTTTTCAATTTAATTTTACCATTACAGCTTCTCTTTAGCATCACTCTGAGATTGAGGGTCATTGCCCACACTTAAAAGAAACCTATGGAACAATCTCTGCAAAAACTGACAGGTGCAATTTGAAATTGGCAGGCAATATCACTGATAATCAATGACCCTCTGACAGAGCTACTTTTTACTGTAAATAACTGCCATGTGCCAAAGTTTGATCCTGAAAAATGATGATGATATTTCTATAGCAGGGACAAAATGGAGCCAGCATATCACCCTGCTGAGTAGGGTTATTATTTATGATGTTATCTGTCCAGGAAACCCTCCGTTGTGTTAAAAAAGGAAACACTTGAAAAGTGCACACTATCATATTAACACCCTAAAGGTAAAAATAAACACACAGAAAACATTATAAGTATTTGATTATGTTGCTGCGGTAGTGAAATTATCACTGAAAATGTCAAGTAGAAAATACATTTGAGAGAAGAAAAACAACAATTTCTGCAAGGTTTTAAATTGCATGAATTGCTCTAAAACATTTCACATATTAAAATGCCTGAGGTACCAAATGGTTATTTAAAAAGGAATAGCAAGTGATTTATCCATGCAAAGCATCATAGCATTTTAGTGCTGTAAGGAGCAAAGAAAGGCACAAAGAGTGCTGTTTGCAGCATATTGCAGCAAAGAAATCAACCCCGATAGAATGTCAGTGTCTAAATGTTCAAACAAATTCACTTACACGCCTTTGAACAAAAATGAAGACACTCTAGCCATTATATTTGCCTTGAGATTTTATCTACTCTAGTGACATCTGAAAACAAGTGAAAAGTAGATAAATAAGAATTAGTAATCAGAAAGACTTCTACATATAGGAATGTTATTTTAAAAAATGCATAGACCAACAAACATTATATACAAAGTTTGCTTCATTTTTTATTGTAGTCATACAAAAACCTCTTTTTAGACTTGCATGCAAGGGGACTTAAGTCATTTGTCACATAAGTATCAGTTATCCTACATTAGCCCTGACTAAATACATCCAGACCAGACTGACATAAGCAATCAGGTAATAGATACAGTTTATTTTATTTATGTTAATTTTGAAGGCACATATTTTCTGAGACCTGTGGGATCAGATTAAGGCTTAACTCAAGATCAAACATTTAACAGTTATTATATATATATATATTGACAAGGGATAAGAAACAGGATGATATGTGGTATGACCTAAGAAGTGGAGAAGCAAGGTTGACCAAAGCTGAAGTAACATGTAGTTACACCCTTGACATGCACTGTATACCTCCAGTCCAATAGCCAGGGTAGGAGAGAGAAATACATGAAGAGCTGGATTCTCCATGACAACAAGCTGTGACAAAAGTCTAGAACACAAGGAACAAAAATGAAAGGGTGCAATATTTACACTTTTGCCAAGGGTACAAAAATGCTTATATCCAGACAGAGTGCACATGTAGTTCACAGTATTATTTCTTTCCTATAAGGTGCCATTTATGACTAATCCATCCTTCATGTTACAAACACTTACACATTTGTATTGAAACCAATACTATCCATCCATCCATTTTCTAACCCGCTGAATCCGAATACAGGGTCACAGGGGTCTGCTGGAGCCAATCCCAGCCAACACAGGGCACAAGGCAGGAACCAATCCTGGGCAGGGTGCCAACCCACCACAGGACACACACAAACACACCCACACACCAAGCACACACTAGGGCCAATTTAGAATCACCAGTCCACCTAACCTGCATGTCTTTGGATTGTGGGAGGAAACCCACGCAGGGAGGACCTGGGAAGCGAACCCGGGTCTCCTAACTGCGAGGCAGCAGCGCTACCACTGCGCCACCGTGCCGCCCCAATACTATCTGTTTTGTTAATAAATAGGCAACAGACTTTATTTCCTTTGCCAGTTATTTCTTCCTCAGACTGCGCCAACACATACAACATACAGTATGTTAATATTTTGTCTCATATACTGTACACTATATACAAACATCTAGTGACTTAACTGTAACAGACCTGTAACTAAAAAAGCAAGAAGGATGTGAATTTGTGTGTTAAATGCTGTAAACTATGTGCTGAGCAGCATCTAGATATGAGCATTAATCCGACTCACATTGTGTACTGAAAATCTCATGACACATATTATTCTTCTGATAACACAGAAAAATTGTAGCTTGAACATACAACTGATGAAGAACATAAATAGTAATGCTTAAGTGAACAATGATAACAATTAAAATCATTAACATATAATAATAATATTTATAACAATAGTGCATTTACAGTACATCCATTTTCTAAACCTGCTTAATCATGAGCAGGGATGCAGGGAAGCTGAAACCTATCCCATGAAGCAAAGGATTCAAGGCAGGTATATATAAATACTCAAAATTCCCATTATTCAACTTGTTACCTGTTTGAATTCAAAAGAATACAAATAAAATTGTGTTTCACACTGATCATCGATAGAAGCCAAGGGCAGTCAATAGTAAAAGCAGGAATTGATCGACAGCAAGAATTTTACTCGTGGACAACTTTATGTAATTTATTTAAGAGTAAGGAGCTCCAGTGAGCTAATCATTTTTACCACAGGTTAAAAAAAAAACTGAGGTCCATGGTCTTAAGAAATTTCCTGGGTTAACACATTTGGTATATACATACTGTATATACATATATTGTCACACACGTGCACTTAGGAGGTGGCTTAAGGGCCCTGCTGATGGTAATAACCTGCCAAGCGTGGGGTTGGTGCAGTGTACTAATACCTTCTTTCTTCTGGCAGAACAGAAGATTGACAGCCATTCCACGGCTGTCATCAGCCCTCCTGGACCCACCCCTTCCTGTCTGGATCTCACATGACCGGAACGTTGGCCATGTTTGAGTTAATACTATATTCTTTACATATAATCTAAAGGTAATCTGGTGAGGATTGTTATAAAATATTCCAATAATAAATTATAAAATGTTGCATCTGATAGCATATCACTTGACAATCTAAAGGACTTTAAACAAAACTTATACTTGTTCAAATAAAAGCTTAGCTGTAAGTAGAGTTACCAACTATATGTATAATGATCATGGTTTATCATTTATTTTCCAACAGTGGACTAATTAAAGGCTCAGAGTGTTGTAACAAGTTCACAGTTAAATACAATTACAAACTTAACTAATTTATAATACTCATGAATATGCATAAAGACAGATTTGTTTAAACACACAAGAAAACAATGCAACCTAAAAATTTCAATCCATTCATTAGTGGTTAAACTATGGCCAGATGAAAATATGGTTTTATTTACTGTGTACTTAGTTTTGGATTATTGCATAACTATTTAACTAGTATTTCTTGATTTTACTTAACTTTAAGGACTTTACTTGGCATATTTACTGTGTAAATTTGTAAATATTGGTACTCCATACATTACCATTGTTAAGATTCAACTTTGCCATGAAACGACTTTGATTCGACCTCCAACTAATCCCAAAATGATTTAGTTTTTGATAAACTCTAACATTTTTATTAGAAATTTAACATGTTCTAATGTACCTTAACTTTATCCAGTTTATATAGTGAAAATCTAATGTGAATGTCCTGCTTAAAGGTCCAAAATATTTTTAATTTAATTCAAATTGGATGTCATCTATGCAAACAGACAAACTGTAGATAATATTTTCAAAGCATGGTCTCATGCTGAACTGACAAATTGACAAAGAAATCATTTTAATTTCCGTCTTCTCAAAAATGAGTAATTAAAGATAGGTTTTTGAAAAATTGGAATAAATCTGTTCCTTTTGATGGAGTTCCACCATTCTATTCAGATTCTTTCATTGTCAGTTACTAATCTGAATTTATGGTCTTTGTCTGAATTATTATTGGAAGAAAAATAGTTTTTTTTAATTTGATTTTTAATGGGATATCACCTTTGAAATATTGCAACATTTTACTGAGTGATAAATAGCCTAATATAATATGTAGGAATTATTTATAGACCTAGCATACATGTTTGATTCCTTACCTAGGCAGATTAATAATGATAATACTAATATTGTGGTAAGGAAATTGTATTTACATTGATATAAAATTAGAGACAGTACATGTTAAACGGCCTGTTTTGTGTATATGATGAAATGGCATACTATCAAATGATTAATTCAACGTCATTGTGTGACTTTACAATGCTTTTCTTCTGATATTTGTGTTCAAATGGATTTATATTATTGTTTTTTTTTAAACTGTGATTAGTTTGTCTGTTTTAATTTATGGTCCATGTAATTTGGTGGTAAATATGACACCTGATTAAGCTAAAAACTAAACCAAACTAAACCATGCTTCTTTAAGAAATTTGTGAACTGATCAACCAAATTGACAGTTGTTTATATTAAAAATTGAGCTAAATGCTACTCTATAAAATTGGAATCCATAAACAAAGGAGGATTGCTCTCTAGGCCTCCTTCCTCCATTTCTGCAATAGCCTTACCCAATACCCAGCATCCATTGATGACAAGGGGAGTACAGCGTCTACAGCTAGAGGGCCAACAAAACTGGGCAGACACAGACTTAGAGACATAGACAGTAAGTTAGTCATAGAGACAGGGCATAAATGGAGAGAAAGACTTTCTGTTGGCATTATGATTGAGATGGTTACATTATGTGGTTATTTTGTGAATTTTCCATTGAGCATTTTGATGTTAAAGTGTTATATTAAATACGTTACCGTGTTTTGTAGGATTTCCACAGAGTATCAAAAGGTACAACTAATATAATTTTGGGGCACTGTATTTGCAAAATATGCAGTCACATCGCTAATGACTATGCTTTGTTATTTCATATGTTAGTTACTTGAAGGAAACAACATTTTGCAGAAGACTATTGTGTTGCAGCTACTAACACACAAATATATGAAAAGTTCAATTTCTCAACTGTTTCAACGAACAAGAGAAAACACTGGGGAGGCCATCTGACTCTCAAGAGCATCTAGCAGACATTTACACCAAACTGAGTGATCCTTCTGTCAAAAGGAAAGAGTTGGTTTATATATTCCTTGATTGATACTGTGACAGTTCAGATACCCTAAATATCACTGTTATCTGTTTCCAGGGTCATCATTTTTACTTTTAATTAATTTTCCAAATAGATGTTTTCATAACACAGGGTCACGGGGGTCTGCTGAAGCCAATCTCAGCGCGTAAAGCAGAAACAAATCCCGGATAGGGCGCAACGTCACTACAGGGCACACACACACACACACACACACACCAGGGACAATTTAGGATCACCAATGCACCTAATCTGCATGTCTTTGGACTGTGGGAGGAAAACGGAGCACCTGGAGGAAACCATGTAGACATGGGGAGAACATACAAACTCCACTCAGGGAGGACCCGGGAAGCAAACCCATGTCTCCTAACTGCGAGGCAGCAGCGCTACCACTGCACCATCATGCCACCCCATCCAGAATCCAATGAGCTAAATACCAGTTAAAACATACAGGACTCCCATAATGAAGATATGCCCATATTTGTTTTGCCCTTATTGTAACATTCCTTGACTCAGTCTGATAGATTGCAGTCTTCTGCTTTTAATTCTTTTATGCAGAATGCTGTTTCATAGTGCCCCATAATTCCCCAGACGGGTGCAGATTCTAAATTGGCGTCCTGTGATAGTCTGATCCATTGCTGGGTTCTGCCTTGTGAGCTGTGCTGCCAATCCAGGCTCCACCCCCTATAAACAATAATGCCCGTGCACATTTTTCTTCAAATCTCTTGTCACAAGTAGACATGTCTGATTCTTCACTGACCAGGCTTCTTTCTGTGCACATTTTTGCCTTTCTGAATTAAGTCTTTCTGTCATCTACAAACTGTCTTTTAACAAGAAACAAATTATACGTTTTGCTAAAAATAAAAAAATGCTTCAGGTGAGCTATTTTTTTCCCTAAGATTAAAATTAAACTCTTTTTTGCTTACTTTATATTCTAGGAGATAATGAACATTATTAAATTCTAAACCAGAGTCAATGCCCATTTGTAGCACATCATTTTCCCTTTTATCTATATTAGTAAACGAAGGTTGTATATATGCACGAATACCAGAGGTCAGACGCACTGAAAGCGCATGCGCACAGCGCCTCAACGCCCCAGAGTCAAACCCAGCGGCTTCCCAGAGTCAGTAGGTGGCACCCAAACAACACAATACAACCTGTAAAATAAACTTCAGGTAAAGCGTGCAATGTCAGCAGTCAGTGTGCCTCAACAGTGCCAGCAATACTCCACTACACAGTGCCAGCAGTATTCCACTCCACAGTAGCAGCAGCTACTACGCTAAACAGTGACAGCAGTCAGTGTGCTCAAATCCACTGTGCCATCAGTCAGTGTAGCAGCTGTCAGTGTGGCATATTTGAATCACATTAGGGTAATTCAGTGTTAAAAGTGAGTATGATTCCTAACAGCAAATGACTTCTAGCTAGGGTGACCATATTTTGATTTCCAAAAAAGAGGACGATCGGCACGGCCTCTAGACAAATTCAGACAAGCTTCTTGGTGGTTGATGAACATTATTTATTATACTTCAAGGGTGCAGAATTAACCTCTGTAATAAAATAAAAGGAAATCTGTAAAAACTTATAACAAAATAATAGCTCTCTTAGACTCTTCAAATAAATAATTAAATATTGTTCTAAATATGAATTATTCTGTTCCAGCTTCAACAATATATCTCTTAAATGTAATAAAATAAATAACAGAAGAGTCTCACAAAGACAAAAAAACTTAAACAAAAAGAATCTAGACTTTTCATCTTTAGTTTTCTTCTTCATCCTGCTTCTCTTCTTCATCCTTCTTGTCAGCCTATCCATATTTTGTTGTAGAGCTGATCTTTCCTAGCAGTTTTCGATATCTTAACAAATAAACATGAAAGTCTTTGCAAGACATGTCTTTGAAGTTGTACTAAACTAGTAGAATTCCCTTTAGTGACTCTATGGAGAGCTGGTTCCTCTCCTTGGTCCACTGGCTTTGCATTAGTGAAAAAACCCTCTCAACATTTGCATTGTGAGAGGGAAGTGCAAAGACAAACTGTGCAATTGTCAGTAGCTCTGAGTAACATTCAATGCTTTTTGCCTTTTCAAAATATTTGGTCCACTTCTGGTGTACCTGCAGGCCACTGAACTCTTCATCAGGGTTGCACGTTTCTGTGAATTCCTCAGATTGGTGACCTGGTCAAAACACTTAACATCATCAACTGCCACCCCCTTCTCTCCAAGGTAATTGATGCATGCCTCCACATCATTCCAGTTTGGTGGCTCACTCAGATCCATCCACATGAATGTTGAGAACTCTTCCATGGGAGTCATCCACTTCTCCAGATACTCCAGACATGCACTGTACATGCCATGCACCTCTGCACAGAACTAGTCACAGCCTTTGTCAAGTCCATCTTTGCGCTTCTGTGCCAGTAGTCCCTTAACTTTAAGGGACATGAAGTTGTTGCTCTTGCATTGAAGAAGAATGGTATGTATATTGTTTAATATCTTCTTCACTTCCATAATGGACATGTTCTCCTGTTCCATTTCTTGAATGTGGGTGTGGAACACAGACATGAGTGTGTGCATGTGCCAAAGGTAGATTTCAGCAAAATCATTTTCAAAAAAACTCTTGAGTGCTATGGGTGGCTTTTGCTGAGACAGAAAATATGCCTTTAAAACTGGAAACATCTGTAACATCCTCTCAATGCTTGGGAACAATGACAGCCACCTTGTCTTGCTGTGAGAAAGCATCCTTCTGTAATCAATCTCAAAAAAATCACAATACTCCTTCAGGCTCTCAGTGCGCACAGTGTAAATGTGAAAGTACTGGTAGATTTTGAATATGATATTCTCAATGTCAATTTCTATTGTGCCTGCCCCATGGTGTGCACAATTATTCAATATGTGTGCTGGGCAACCCACACAGATCAGAGTCTTGTTTTGCAGCAAACTCTTCAAATTTGCAAACACATTCTTTCCAGCTTCATCACGTTGGATTCCTCCAAAATTTGTGTTGCAATTGTCTCCAGTAAATGCAATGCATTTTTCCAACAGATTGTTTTTTGCCAGGGTTTCTGTGAAATATTTTGCAATGGTTTCTGCTGCCTCATTGGGTGTGTCTTTAACTTCAATCAATTTTGTTAGCACGCCACCCTTCTTCCAGTCAAAATACTGGATTATGACTGGTGTCACAGCTGGATGGAGGTGGTACCCAGCCGGGACGCCTGAGAAGACAGGAGGAGGGATGGTACCTCCTCCAGACCTTGAGGGGGCGAACGCCCTGGAGGCCTCGGGTAAAGAGCTGGCAAGCTCGACCCTGTAGGAACCCGGGGTTACCGCCAGGGTGACCCCAATACCTGGAAGACCCTAGACCTCAGCACTTCCGCCACACCAGGAATTGCTGGGGGGAAGAGAAAATAGGGACACCCGGAGTGCTTCTGGAGAGACAGCTGGCACTTCTGCCACACTGGGGCGTGTCGGTGGGAGATTGCCGGGAACACACCTGGAGCACATCCGGGTGCTTATTTAAAGGGACCGCCTCCCTCCAGTCGATGACAAGAGTCGGGTGGAAGAGTGACAAGGTTTGGAGGAGGCGGTCCAAAGAAAAAAGAGAAGAAAAGAGTGAAGAAAAGAGTGAAGAAAAGAGAGATGAGAAGAAGAAAGAGAAGGCATTGGATTGGCCTGGACTGAGGGGTATTGGGGGTTGGTGAGCAGAACTGTAAAAAGAAATGGAAAATAAACGTGTGTTTGTGGGTGACATTAACGTGTCTGCCTGTCTGTGTCCGGGGCAAGGTTCACACTGGGAATATTTTCACTGCTCCGTGGTTACTCCTGTCTGTGGAAACACCACAGTACTGGATTTCTTTGAGTGCTTCATGAGTGATTTCAACAGAGTGGGGGGCTATAACACCATTGATGATGGCTTCGGTCTTGGTGCGAGCACTATTAAACTTTTTTGCAATGTCAGAGTCAGGAAATGCTTTTTTAAGCAAAGTACTGGTGCAATCCATGGACCTGTAACTGTTGTGATGTTTCACTGTATGAAAAGCCATTGCACCTTCTGCTGCATTTACATCAGCCTCTGTTTTTCCTGGTCTGACAAAAAACTCTGTCAACTTTGCAGATGAACTCTCACCTCGCACAGCTTTTTTATGTTTCTCGGTGTCCATGTGGGCTTTCAGATCCCCAGTACCTTTATTGGATTGGATACCGAGACATATGTACCGGCTTTGCACACGGTGCACTCCGCCTCCCACTTGTCCCGACCGGGTCGGTATGTGGGAAATTTTCTTTGCAGTTCATCGGTGAAGCTGCACTTACGCTTCGGCATTTTCCCTGCTATACTGCTCCGCTCTCTGCTCTGATCCCAGTCTGCACTGCTCCCTGTCTGTGTGTTTGCATGCACAGTGCAGATCTGCCCACAAGGCAGCCTCCCGGTAATTATGTCGCGCAAAAAAGTAGTACCCTAGTATTGTGTGTAAAACGCCAGTCAATTTACGTACACGCGTAATGGTCCTATGTAAAAAGTGGACATGTCCGGGCAAAAGAGGACGCTTGGTCACCCTACTTCTAGCTAACGACACAGCCACAGAAAAACAAAAACGAGACTGCATGGATAAAAACAATAAACGAAGGCACCTACAACGCGCTTCTGAAACACCAGAAGCAAAGGAGTCATGGCTCCAAAAAGAAAGAGCTCAACAATCACAAATACAAAAACGAGCCCGTATGGATAAAAACAATGAACGAAGCCGCCTACAACGCGCTTCTGAAACAGCAGAAGCAAAGGAGTCATGGACCCAAAAAGAAAGAGCTCAGGTATCGGATAGGCGTGCAAATGTGAAAAACAGAACAACAGGAGAAGCGTTTGGAAGGCTTGCGCAATTGTTCATCACAAATTGTTCATCACAAATTGTTCATCACATTCAGAGGAAACTGCAGAAAGGCTAGAAAGTCGTTTAGAAGGTTTAAGACTTTCAGTGTTCCAACAAAGAAAAATCCAAAGAGAGGAACAACGGACAGCCGCTGAACAATTCCGCCAGTTAGCTGAGAACGCATTCTATAATGAGTTCACTGTTCATGAAAATTCATTGAGATTAATGAGTGTCATTTGCAGTCATTGTCATTCACTTTACTTCTTTGAGGAAAAAAACTGGCAATGCAACTAACGAGTTTACACATTGTTCTCAAAAGGGTCAAGTTAAGGTGCCTCCTTTGGATGAATATCCTGAATATTTACGAAATCCTTTCACTAACGATGTACCCGAAAGTAAAAGCTTTATGGAGTGCATTAGATGCTACAATAGTTCATTTGCTTTTGCACCTACTGGGGCAAATATGAAGCCACCACCTGGGAATGGCCCATACTGCTTTCACGTGTTGCATCGGATTGGAACAGTGCACTCTGAGCCAAATCACGACCGCAAATTTGCCCAAATTTACGTGTTAGATCTACAGTAGATGACGCAGTTTATCAATGACATGGACAACTTTATGTTGCCTTTTCAAGAGTCTGGTGTTCATGTGATGTTAAAGTAAAGGTTTTAACTACTCCATACCAGGGACAGCTAATTCAAGCACAGGAAACCATCTTTACCAAAAATGCTGTTTATATAGAAATTTTTGATTAACTATTTTGAATTTACCATTTTATGAATGTTTTGTTTCCAATTTACTTCATTTAAACCTTTGCACTCCGATATTTTTTTACTTATAAGTGCAGCAACTCAAAGACATTTTGGACTTAAATAATATAACAATTAAATTTCAATTTTAGTTTTAATAAACTGGTTAATTTTAGTACATATATATTTATTTAATTAAATGAAAACTTTCCCAGGACGCTCCCACCCTCCATCATTTTTCATCCCTCCAAAGATCGGAGGGAACAGAAAGTGATTGCCATTCTTGGATTTGCGATTCCTTAGAGAATCGAGGGTTTACTGGTAATTTTCTAAATGGTAAATTGGTTGTCATATTACTGTAATATTATCATAATATGAAACTTGATATGTCATCTGAAAATCATGTCTTAAAGATATCTGTCCATTATCAGCGTTTGCTTAATTTAATTGCAGTGTGATAGCAAAGTGGTGCTACTGCCTTGGCAGTACCAGGCAGAAGGCAGGGTAAATGCTAGACAGGCAGCAAAGCCACACATGGTTGCACGATTTTCTCATACCAGTTTTAGACTCACCAATAACAATCCCCACTGTAAACAGACAGTAACTGTGCTAGGATTCATGGAATTAGACTGAAACAACTGTTACCATCTACAGTTTTTTTTGTTTGGTTGTGCATACATGTCCAGTTTTCAATGCACTTGTCTGCCAACATGCATTCTTACACACATAAACACACTCATAAATGTAAAATATAAAAAGCGATAAAAATGAACGGTATTAAAACTACATGCAATAAAGAATCACTAGTTTGTAAAATGTTTTTACACTAAGGACTCACTAAAACTGCACATGAGGGGAGAAATTTACTTTAACAATAATTTTCTAAATATCCAATAGGCAGTTCCAAAAAGGGGAGAACCCCCAAACCAAAAACTCCAAAATGTAATAGTAAACACAAGCAAAAATCTAACAATCAATACACATACCTTAACTGACAAAACACAATGGTTAGAACAATACTAAATAAACAATAAAAAGACAACAGTTACCAATTAAATTAACAAAGGTTGTGGACAAATGGTTATGAAGCAAAAAACAAATAAAAAAAACTAAAACATTGAAATAATTAATATTGAACAAGAACAAATCATGTACGGTCTGTCAAGGTAGATAGGCAAAAAGCTGTGAAAAGGTGCAGGACATGGACAAACAATTTTATGATAGGAGATGCACTAGGGTCAAGTACCAGGAAATTAAAAGAAAAATTTGTAAATAAATAAGGAAAGTGAAATTAACACTCAAAAATTAGTTGCCAAATAATCTAAAGAAATCTCTCAGAACCACTAGCAAAGCTACCATAAATCCAGAAACTTGGACAACAAGAGATGCCCACTAGTGACCTTTATACTATTGTGCTAGTAATATTACAGGTCACAATCTTCTGTTGTAACGTGGTAGCAATGCGCATAACAACTTTAAGAAATGTAACTTGAAATGGTAGCACCCATAAGGAAAGCAAACTAATGGTGTGCCAACATGCAAAATATTGTTATCAAACTTGAAATGACCCCAGATAAGAAAACCAATAACAAAAACGGATAACACTTATTCCGAAACACCTAAAAAGAAACAAAATCTGGAAATATGTGGGATAATGGCAGCAGAAAATTAAAAAAAACTATGGATATTCATGATAAAACCCACAAAATTAAAATGAGAACAAAAGGTACTGATGAAGTCATGCATAGCCCTGAGATTTATATCTTTTGTTCAACATCCTTCTGAGATAATTCAAGCCTTAGGTGATTTTAAAGAATGCAACAAGTTCTCTTGTTCCAGTAAGAGGCACATCCCCTATTAATACAAAACAACAAGATTATTTGAACTGTTACTGTATGTGCCTCTGATTTATTTGGCACCTCATGCACTAACTGTTTTTACAAATAATGCAAATATGACATGACATTTGGATGTGTGGGAATGGAGATTTATTCTCCATTATTTCTTTCCTGCTGTTTCATGTTAATTGTGTTGAACAATTTACAGAGAAGGCAACACACTTTTAAAATATGCACTTTACTTTCTTAAATGTTTATCCATCCATCCATTTCCCAACCCGCTGAATCCGAACACAGGGTCACGGGGGGTCTGCTGGAGCCAAAACCAGCCAACACAGGGCACAAGGCAGGAACCAATCCTAGGCAGGGTGCCAACCCACCGCAGCAAATGTTTATCCATTAGAATATTGTTTCAAATTTCCACTGGAGTATTTTCATCTGTTACAGTATATAAGATTGAAATTATTCATAAACAGCAGTTTTAAAAACATGACATGTACTGTATTTGAAAAACAAATCAAATACTTAAAAATTTGTTGAGGTAATGCTACAAAAGAACAAGATTTGCATTTATTTGGCACTTGTTCTTTTACTAACAATTGTGGCAGAACAATGTGTCCATGCCCTCTTCAATTTGTTGACCCTTGAAAATTACATAATTAACCTACATTTCTGTTGTATCTTTTAAGTGTGCCTGTTGGAATAAGCAAATACTGCATATGAATCAAATAACTGATTTTGATTTTTCTAAGCCACACATGGGTATGCCAAAATGTTTGTGGTGTCACAGTAGGAGATATAGTTCTCAAAAATGTGGAAATACCTTCACCAGCTGGTGAAGACTGGGATATACCCATCAATTAAATGCAAATTTCAGCACAGAATTTGGCGTCCATGCTTTTAATAAAAATGAATGTCTGATAATGTCCTAAAATACACACTCTACAATACATAGAGCTTTAAAGTGCTATAAGAGCATTACAGGGGCATTCTAGCCCTTGCTCTACCATCCTTGGGCCATTTGTTGCCTTCAGTTGGCATCAAGGTTTTTTGACATTGGGCACAGCCCACTATGGATCCACCCTTTCCACCATTAACCCTCCTCCCTAACTTTCTTTCTCCTTCTACACTTTCTATTTCTCATTCATTCATTTTAACTTTCTCTGTCTCTGTCTCTATACATTTACACTCTTAAAAATAATGGTCATTTAATGGTAACTTTACGGTTCTTTAATGGGTTGTATGGTTGCTAGTTGAACCTTTGCCTGACAAAGCACCATTTCATTGTGGGAAAGAGTTTTTGTGTATGAAGCTGATTGTTTCTACTTTGAAAAACTTAATAAAATATAGAAAAAAAACTGAAATCTTTACAGTATGGAAGGCTACCTAGTAGGACACTAATAGATTAAGAAAACCTGAACTGAGCCTGTGTTATTGTATGCAGCAAGAGTCCATTTAAAATCATGATCCACTGATATTTCACAAAACTGTTATCATCTATTTGTGGTTATTTACTGTAAGGAGCTTGTTAGGGATCAAAATAAGTAAAGGTTCTTTCTGGAACCATCATGAGGATGAGCCTTTTGGGAACCAAAAATGATTCCAGTATGGCATCACTCTGAGGAACTTCTCCGGCACCTTTATTTTTAAAAGTGTAGGATTAAGTTAGGAGCAGCAGCTGAAGCAGGTTATTGCCTTAAGCTGAAGATTCTGGGAAAGTCCTAAAGAATACTTTTAATAGCATCTCATATTTTGACCAATGTTTCACTATAGCCTGTTTATCCTGTTTTAGGCACTAATCTTTGTGTGCTTTCTGGAGTGAATGTTGTGATCATGGTCCTTAAATCTGTATCAGTTAATGTGCAGGATAATCTTACTGCTGCCTCCTTCCAATTTTAAAAATGTGTGTACAGTACATTATATAGTTTATCTTTTAAATAAATGAAACAAATGATTATTCACCAAACTTCTTTGTTTTTGTGTGTTCTCTGTGCAATTGGATGTACTGTATGTACAATTACTTCATTAAACAGTAGTTTTGCTAAACCAACTGCCTTCACTGGATTTCCTCAGATCTTTCTACCTTTTACTATTAACATCACTGGTCCTTATACTTCTTTTCTACCTGATATTCTGCTTGATGGACTTTAACATTTTCTCTTTGTAAGCCATTATTTTAACCTTAAAAAGGGCTACACATTGAATAAATAGTTTATGAAAGATTAATACATTTGCTATACAGTTCATACAAATAGATTGTATTTTGCATCATTAAAACCATATTTCAGATCTTTTCATCCTACTTGATAGAAAAAGACTAAAACTACAGGAACATAAATAAGCCAACATGATGTAGAAATGAAGCTTCGTCTTTTAATTTAAATGTGGCCCACCTTGTGGGCCTGAATACTTCCAAAACCTAAATAAATTTGACACTACAGTTACTATAATAGAAACCTACAGAAAATGATTAAATGCATTCTCTTGTAAATGGTTAGCATATTAGGCTTAATCTGTATTACATCTGTGAGAATTAAATGTAACATTTGTGTTATAAATAAAACAACAATTTATAATCTGTATCTAAGAGAAACGTACAGCACAAAAATCAATGCAAGAAGATAAGTGAAATAAAATTAGCACTGTCAGTACCTCATCAATCTAGCTTTCTGGGTTCAAATATCATATCTTATTTTTGTCTGTCTGGAGTTTTTATGTACTCCTTAGGTCAACATTTTCTCTGGATATTATGGTTATTTTTCAGTAATGAACTGGCACTTAGTTGGTTCCTGCTTTATGCTCAATGTGGCTGAGTTTGGTTTATGTGCATCAGAACCCAGAATTATATAAAGCATGTTTGAAAAATGTAATATTATACAAACACATTATAGTGAAACTATAATAGACAACATAAAAGTGTAGCAGAAGTAAAACATAAAACATTTCATGTTGCTCTATGCCCTGTCTTCACCTGTTTGGTAGCTGGGTGCTGGGTAGGTAGTGGTAATTATGGGGTTTTAGTTTTGCATAAACTGTATTTCATTCTCCTTAGAACAACAAAATAGATGGTGGTAGAAACTCCTGAATCTCAGCTTTTTGAGTAATATTTATATCAGTTGGTCTACCTTTTAATTTCCTCACTATGTGTTTTTTGCAAATATTATGAATTGGAAAAATACATCTGCCATTTATACATTTTAATATTTTTGCAAATAAGAGTTCTTTGATAAACATTAATTACAAAACACTGCAAAGTAATACATTTTGTTTCCATTGTGCTCCCCGGCTGGGGCTGGAGCCTGGTCGGGACACCCAGGAGGACCGGAGGAGGGCTTGTGCCTCCTCCAGACCGTGAGGGGGCGTCCGTCCTTGTTATGTAGGGGGCCTCGGGTAAAGGGCTTGGAAGCCCAGCCCTGTAGGGACCCGTGGCCACTGCCAGGCGGCGCCCCAATGGCTGCATATCCCAGGAGCCCAGCACTTCCGCCACACCAGGAAGTGCTGGGGGGAAGATGACAGGGGACACCTGGACGGCTTCCGGGTGCGCAGCCGGCACTTCCGCCACACTGGGGTGTGGCCATGACTGATTGCCGGGAAGCAGCTGGAGCCCATCTGGTTCCCATATAAGGGTGCCGTCTCCCTCTAGTCTGCAGTGGATGTCGGGTGGAAGAGGACAGAACTGGAGAGAGGACGGGAGGCGGCCAGGAGAGAGGCATAGAGACTGTGTGGCCTGGACAGTTGGGGGAACGATGCAGAGGCACTGGGGGTGCGCGTGAGCCAAATTGTACATATTCTTGTAAATAAACGGTGTGTGGTGAAACTATGATGTCCGTCTGCCTGTGTCCGGGTCCCAGTTCACATGTATTCTATTAAGATACACTATATGGACAAAGTATTGGGACGCCTGACTATTACACCAATGGGAACTTTAATGACATCACATTCAAATACATAAACTTTAATATGGAGTTGCCCCCTCCCCACACCCTTTTTGCATCTTTCCACAAGATTTTGGAGTGTTTCTGTGGAAATTTTTGTCATTCTGTACAGCATTTGTGAGGTCAGGTACTGATGAGAAGGCCTTGCTCACAATCTCTGTTCCAGTTCATCCCAAAGGTGTTTTCAATGGGGTTGAGGTCAGTGGAGGCCAGTCAAGTTCTTCCATGCCAAACTCATCCAACCATATGTTTATGGACCTTGTTTTGTGCACTGGGGCTCAGTCATGCTGGAACAGAAAAGGGCCTTCCGCAAACTGTTTCTGCAAAGCTGGAAGCATAGCATTGTCCAAACTTTCTTGGTATGCTGAAGCATTAAGAATGCCTTTCACTGGAAGTATGGGGCCCAGACCCTGAAAAACAGCCCCACACCATTATCCCTCCTCCATCAAACGTCACAGTTAGCACAGTGCTGTCAGGCAGGTAACATTCTCCCAGCATCTGCCAACCCCAGACTCACCAATCTGACTACCAAATAGAGAATTGTGATTCATTACTCCATAGAACAGGTTTCCACCACTTCGTCCAATGCTTGGCATTGGTCTTGGTGATGTGAGGCTTGCATGCAGCTGTGCGTTCATGGAAACAAATTCCCTAATGCTCCCGCCACACAGTCTTTGTGCTTACAATAATGCTTGTAGAAGTTTGGAACTCTTCAGCTATGGAATCTGCAGAGCATTGGCGACTTTTACACACCAAAAACAACAACAACATTTATTTATATAGCACATTTTCATACAAACAGTAGCTCAAAGTGCTTTACATATTAAAGAATAGAAAAATGAAAGACACAATTATAAAACAAAATAAATCAACATTAACATCGAATAAGAGTAAGGTTCAATGGCCAGGGGGGACAGAAAAAACAAAAAAACTCCAGACGGCTGGAGAAAAAATAAAATCTGTAGGGATTCCAGACCATGAGACCGCCCAGTCCCCTCTTAACGGTTGTGACCCAGCTTTGTGACTTTATGTGGACTTCTGCTTCATGGCTGAGTTGCTGTTGTTCCTAAATGCTTCCACTTTCCAATAATTCCACTTACAGTTGACCATAGAATATCCAGCAGGGATGAAATTTCACCAACTTTTATTGCAAAGGTGGCATCATATCACAGTACCACACTTGAAGTCACTGCGCTCTTCAGAACACCTAGTTTGTTTCACAAATGTTAAAAAATTGAGACTGCATGGCTAGGTGCTTGATTTTATACACCTGTGGCAATGGATCTGAATTCAATAATTAAGAGGTGTGTTTGTCCATATAGTGTACATTTTGAAACTAGGAAAAGAGAGGAGTCTGTTCTGAAATGATTCAATATCAAATTTACTGTGCTATAGCTATCTGCAACTACAAAAGATACAAAATATGCTCATCTGAAAAGCTAAATCATGCAGTCATTGATTTTTACTGAAACATAAGATTGCTGACTGACTGTTGATCCTGCAAATATATTGTAAGGCCATATTTTTCATATACAAATATACACTGTAAAACTAATACATTACTGACATTAGTGGTCCTGCATTAATAGGAACTTCTATGAAATTGTATTTTCTTGTTCATTCTGACACTTCATGTTTTGCTAAAGTTTGCTAAATTGATGTTTATAATGTAAACATATAACGGTCTTAAGTATTCAGACATTGCTTTTTAAAAACACATAGGTTCCAATGGCATATACAGTATAATGATATAGTTCAAGAGAAAATGAATGAGAATGAGTGCTGTGAATAGTATGCCATACAACCATCTAGTACAACCAACTAGAGTTGTAGCTTTTGTGAAAGTATTTCTTTGATACTTGAACTTCAGGCTTCATACATTATATAGTTTATGCCTACATTTTGTCATCTACTAGTAGAATATAAAAAACGTTTCTGTTTTAACAATGTATTTACACAGATTACTGTAGAAACGGAACAGACATGAAATGCGTGTGTTCCAAACAACGATCTATTATTTCCACCCTAAAACTCCACTTCACTCCCAGAAAATCAATCAAGGCATGAGCTGGGAGAAGTTAGTGCACGTTCTAAGTCGGTGGGGGGATGGAATAGCTGGCTGCTTGCAGCCTGATTTTATCAGCACATTTAGATGACAAAAGATGCTGGTGGAGAGCTGTAAACGATTTTAAGAAGCGATTTAAGGTGGGACGGATTTACGAGTTTTTTTGTAGGCTCTGGTAATTCTAGTGTTAAAGAAACCAAGGTGTGTGCACTGTCACACACGTGTGCATAGGACGCAGCTGAAGGGCTTAGAAAGGACTGATTTTACATCTGCCCGGGGCGGGTACACTGACGCTCTTTCTAAGTTCCCTACAGGTCTTTCCCGGGAAATCCCAACAGGAGCCACCACCTCGAAGCGGGACACATCACTTCCGGCACCGAGAACAACATCACTTCCGGTCCCGAGGACGACGTCACTTCCGCACAACGTCCTATAAAGCCTCCCGCCTTTGCTCTGGGAGGCAGTTCTGTTTTGGACTCTGTCGTGTAAACTTGACTACATGAATCATTTGCTTCTGCAGCCAGGAAACCGCATTAAACGGGTGGCTGCCCCAAACCTTGCCCTGCCTTGAGTCTCTTCTTGTTACAGCACTTAATTTGGGAGTGAAGGGAGGCTGAATGAGTGACTGCCTTTTATTAGACCAATTTCAATAAGAGTTCTCTCTGGCAGTTTAGTTCAGTTGCCATTTGGAGCTTCCGGTTGCTATTTTTATACATTTATAAAGAGCTCAGCTCAGTTGCAAAAATGAACATTTACAAGAAGCATCTTAGCTCAATGTGGACATTTAAATGGAGATTGCTGGACACTCGGAAAAGGAGCTCTGCCTCCAATAAGAAATCTTTCTTTTAATTTTTCAAGTAATTATATTTATATATAATCTGTAACTAAAGTAAAGAAGCCATCTGGAAAATGCCATCTGAGAGTGAATGAAGACTACATGAACCCACTTAGGTTGTATATTTTTTAAATTATTTTTGTGCTCCTAATGGTATCTTTTAAGGAACAGTTTTGTTAATTTGAATTGTTAAAAACATGGCCATAATATATCTGTATAACTGCCACTTGTGTGTTTTTTGGGAAATCGTTTTTCGTATTTTTCATATATTGTCAAATTTGTTTTTTCTTTACATGAGTGATGTGATAATAATCTTGAGTATGAATTATGAAAAAAACACAGGCCACAATATGCTATGAAGTATTTTGAACATATTTTAAATTAAATGAACACCAATCTGTATTTAGTGTTTTTAAATTTAAACAATAGTGCAGTTATTAACTACAAAATATTTCTGTTTTTGAAGGAAACAGTTTTGGGGATTATTTTCTCTTAAATAATACAATTTGCTTATTTCATATTTACCATCCACAGTACCAAAAAATTAAAACTCATCTTTTCTTAAAAAAATGCAATCCTAAATTTGGCACAAGGCATCCTGAATAAAAAAATACAAAAAATACTAGAATTATTTTAAAATATGCATATAAATGCACAAGCCTTTAGGTAGTTCTCAGAAATATTTCTCTTATTTTGCAGTTAGTGTGTTGGTAAAAAAGTGTATTTTAGAGTTCCTTTTGTAAAAGTGAAGGAATATAATATGATATTTGAGTGTTCTTAAAGAAAGAAGCTAACATACAGTAATAACAGACCACTTTCTGGTGAGATTATTGCAGGCATACACCCCAGTGCTTGATTAACCAAATATTTTTATATAACCAACTACATAATGTGTAGGGTGAATCCAAGTGATTAACTGAAACAAAAATAAACTAGGCAAGAGACAACCATGCTGAAAAACTTCAAATCATACACAATGGCAAAAGTTAGTATAACAACAAGATACAAGGTGGTCATTCTGCATAAAGGTCTCTCCTAAGTAGAAATTAAATAGCAGACAGGGGTTTGAAGATGTGTTATCTATCAGGCAAGGCTGAGGGCCAAAAACTCATTGGTCAGTTATAGAAACTGAGTATATCAAATAAGAAATACATGCCTTCAAGATCGGAACACATCCAACACTAAAGTCAGTGCACACCTGGTACATATCTACAGTCTGGAACAGTTTTATCAGAAGTGGACTTCATGGAAAAGCTGCAACCAAAAAGCCATTCCTCTGAGGAAGAAATAAAGCCGAACGCTGTAACAGAAGGCTGTTTGTCTGCTGGTAACAATGAAGCACATGTCTGCTGGTAACAATGAAGCACATGTAGAGATTGTGATCTGATGAAAATTTATTGTTCCCTCACTGCTGAGAAGCCACTGTGCAGTATCATCAGGGAGATATCTGAATGGTCTCATCTTCATTCCTTAGCACTTAAATGATGCCAAATACATGGCCAAAATCATAAAAACTATCTGTGGTTAAAAGAGGATCAGGAAATCATGCAACAAATAGTATATCCCTAACATATTTATCATAGCAACCTTTGGTTTGAGTAGAGGAAGAAAGGAAGGCACAGTGGACAAGAGAAATAATAAACAAGTAGAACAGTTTATTTTCTTACAAATTTAAAAAAAAGAAGAAGAAAGGCACAGTGTGTTGATCTTGACAACAATATAATAATGCGTGTTAATTATTATACCTTTCTAACTAATGCTTCTCACTTCTCACTTGTTGCCAATTGCTAAATGCAAATATTGTGTCAGTCATATACACTTGCAGACAGGTCCTTGCATGGCCAAGACACTAAAAAATATATGAATACATATTTTTATGTCACCTTCAAAATTTTTAGGATTCAGCTCTGCTGATTTTTTGCATCACTGGACAAATAAGAAAAAAACACACATATTTGGTAACTCAAGTCCTGACAAAGTTATCAGATATGTATGGATAACAGGATAACACATCTCTGTTTAAATATTTACATTTGAACATAATTTGATCATCTTTTCTTCATATTAAAATGTATCCATCTAAAAATTGTGCAACACTGTTAGAATTATGGTTGAATAAGCTAACAGTATTCATAAGATTTATCCTTACAGCTTAATATAATAATGCAGTAACTGAAAATAAGGCAAATACTTTAAATGTAAGCAATTATATATGTGTTGAATTAGAACAAATGATACCTACTAGAATCCAATAAAGAGAGGTTTTAGGCTACTTTAATTCTTTTTAAAAGAAAACAAACTTTGATATATTTCTGAGGTATAATAAGAGCATGGAAATAAAAACAGCAAAATAAGGTTCTTGTTCATTTTATTTATATAAATAAAATCATAATCTGTTAGTCTGATCACCAATCATTTTAAAAGAGCTGAACTTATTTTCACAAAGTTTTGGCTATGCATTGCCATTGGTCCAGTTTAAAATATTGGCTAGATGACATATCAGGGTTATAGTGGGTGTAGGACTGCCAAAAAACCAGCAGCCACACAGGCTATGATTCCAATCAGGCAGCAGGAGCATGCTGGGGCTGATGGGCAGACCAACCCAAGCTCTTACCTGAAGCTGGAGGTACAACATTTTCTTCTCAACTAATTGAATAACAATATTTTTGTTTTGCTGGATGCCAACTTTTGTCTAGAACAGGGGTAGGCAAAGTTGTTCTTGGAGGGCTGCAGGTTTTTGCTCTATCCCAGTTGCTTAATAAGAAGCACTTATTGCTCAAGTAACAGTTCTGCTTCACTTTAGTTGTCTCGCTCGTTAAAAGTTTTAACCCTTATTGCTTATTTTAGTCTTAAACAGCTGTATTCCTGGTTTTTTAATTGCTCGTTATTAGCAATAACATGCAAATGACAAAAGACACCAGCATCTCTTCATTTAGCTTGTTACCATTTACACCTGTGAGTATTTATCATGCACTGTTGGGTTTAATTAAATACTTGGAAGGAAAGTGAAGAGAAAAAGTGAAGGACTGGGAATTACTCATCCATTTTAGATTTCAAATCATTTGGATGATATCCTTAGAAAGGGGAAAAATCTAGGATATGAGAAACACCTGACATAGCAGAGTTAAAGCACTAACAAGCCATGCAATTAAATTGTTGGCAAAAATTGCTTTCTAATTAAGCAATTGGGTTGGAACAAAAACCTGTAGCCACTGTGGCCCTCCAGGACTGACTTTGCCCACCCCTGGTCTAGAGGTTTTTGTCTTTTTGTCTGATCATGGGATGTGTTTAACCATATTTTTTCCCATTTATCTATGCCTGGGCAATGCCAGGTACTTTTGTTATTAAGTCTATGAAAACATCTATTTAAAGACTTTTTACTGCAATGAGAATTCAAGGAAAATTACATCTTTTATTGGCTAACTGAACCGATTACAGCTTTTGAGGCAACTGAGACTCCTGCCTTGAAAGTTTGCACATTGCAGTCATTTTAGTTAGCCAATAAAATGTGTCATTTTGTTTGACTTCTCATTGCATCCATAATGGCTAACATGGTACAACATGGTACAACATCCTACTACTAAAGGCATTTTACTGAAAACATTAAGCACTGGTTATTACAAGATAAGGCTAGTTTACAATATGCAACATGTGAATGTAAGCAACACACTCAAGACTCAATGAAACTTCTGGGATTTTGATCTGTTCAATTAAGTAGCAGAGGGGGATGTTAATCAGTTGCTTTGGTGTTAATGAAATTTACAGGTGCACTAGAGGGGCAACAATGAGACGACCCCCAAAACAGGAATGGTTTAACAGGTGGAGGCCACTGACATTTTTCCCCACTCATCTTTTCTGACTGTTTTTTTTCCCCACTAGTTTTGCATTTGGCTACAGTCAGTGTCACTACTGGTAGCATGAGGCGATACCTGGACCCTACACATACTTTCTGAAAAGTATTGACAATGAACAGTAAATATTTGCTAAATCATATCTGAAGTTTAATTGTTTAATTATGGACAGATCTATCATTCGTGTGACCTGCGTGCATGCCCTGGTGCCTTGGCATTTGCAAAAAAAGAAGTAATCCAGGCATTTTCTGTTTCAGCGGTACTTCACTGATTACTATTACATTATATTTTTGTCCCTCCATCTAATATTTGAATGCCCCATGGCCCATATCTATGAGGAAGACCCTCCACCCCTTCCCAGCTCTTTTTAGTTGTATGTGATGTATATATATATGTGATACCCTGGACTCTATGAGCCTCATTTACCAATTACGTGGATAATACAGAAGAGCTGATACCTGTCAGTCATAATGCACCCAGCTTTTCTTAATAACTGAATTTTTCCAACAGTTAAGTGTATAAAATACCTATTACAAGGTGGAACATTATTGATAAAGAATGCCTCAGAACAGCAGAAATGTAATAATAGAGCACAAGATCTACATAGTACATATTGTGAGAGCTCTCATATCAGATCTGGAGAACACACAATGCCTTCAAGTCACTCTGAAGAAACACAGCATGGATGAAACTGGCAACATTTTTCAATGTGCACTTTCCGAACTGGCAGTTGAGTGATTTCTTAACTAAGGACACCCACCCTGCCTCTTTGTACTGAAGAGGAATGCTTAAATGTATGTTGATCCTTATTTTTTTATTTCTTATATTACTCTATATAAATATTTCCAGCCATGGCTCATCTTTTTTCATGGACTTGAGTATATTTGATTCAGTATCATGCTACTCTTCAGTCCAAATATGAAATATTATTTATATGTTTTTGAAGGGCATATCTAATGCGTGAAGAATTAATTTTGTAACATTACCCCCTGTATTGTTATTTAAACCTGATCTCCAGTTGGTCTAAATTAGTACACAACTTTGTTCCCTGCCTTTGACTCTAAGAAGCATACTGTAACTGCATTTAGTCTTAGTCTTGTTCTGCTGCAAGTCTGCAGCTCTGGGTCATGCTACTATAAATACGTACTAAGACAAGATCAGCATGAGATCACCCTGAACCCATAGCACCCTGCAACTGACCCAGTATGATTACTAAATGTTTTTTTTACTATCATTGATCCATGAGGGACACTACTTTTAATATCACCTAATTCTAAAAAATGTTTTTCAAGCCTTATCTGTATGTCTAAGCCAATTTTGAACCCATCTACTCACTGCATTCTGCATTCAGAATTCCCACTTCTTTTAGTTTGAGCCCTGTATTGCTGTGGATTCACATCACAGCCATCTGAGTTTGCAGATTTGCACTATTTGTAACTGCAGATGGCCCACTGCAAATCTGTGATGTCTGGATTAAAATGACCCTCAGAAGCAGTCTCTTACCAGCCTGAGCTAACAGGAGAACTGTAGGCCTTGGCCAAGTGCTTCTTGGTGGCATCAGCTGAACTGTCTACTTAGCTGCACATCATCGCATCACAATCCCCAGCCACTCATGCTGTACATGAAATAGCTTTACGAAAATCAAGATTAATATTATTATGTGCACCTCTCTGATCAAACTTTTTTGCTGCTTACTTACAGAATTCCAGATTTTTCCATGTCTAAAATCATGCTGGCTGTTAACTAATACACCTATTTTTTTCCTTAATTTATTGTTTCAATTTATTTACCCATAATGGATGTTAACTTACTGGCCAATAGATGCTTGAATCAAAAATACCACAATTTATGTAATGGAATCCAATTTCTACATAACAATTTGTAACAACTTCTCCAGTGATAAGTGAAAAATACATGTCAACAGTTTATATACAATATGTACTGTATAGTCACTAACCTTCTTAAGCACTCTAGGATAAATATTATTTGGTTTTGGTGATTTGTTTGATGTTTAGCTTTTTTAATCTGAACAATGCTTCTATTTCTACAATTTGAAAATCCCTAAGCATCTTCTTGATAGTTCAGGTTATCATTTAACATTGATAGGGTATAGAAATAATTACTGATAACTTTATTTAGTTAAAATGTATTCAAAAAATGAAAAATTCAAAATGATAAAAATCAACAGATTTCGTATTACAACATTTCTAAGCTGCACATAAAAACAGTGTGCTGCTGAAATTTATTTTTTAATACAAAAGAAAAAAAATAAGTGAATTAAAATTTTTACATTTCCAAAATCCTAAATACTAAACACAAAAATACAAAGTAGAAAAAAGGCAATAACACAAGAAAGAAACTAATTACTGATAATAATAGCAAAATACAATATCTAGAATTCTAAAGTGAAAGCAAAATTCATAAAGTTATAATTATCAAAACAAAAATATTTGAGGTAACAAGAAGTAAAAGTGCAAAGCAAACCTAAACAACACTAAACAAGATTAATGCCACTGCAATCTGCAATAGCAGCAGGTGCTTCTTATACACACAGTAGTCCCCAGGTTCTACTGAACAAAAACTTAATTGCAACACCCTGGTGGCAAAATATCTAAATGAACAAGACACAGAATGGAGGAACTTGATAAATTAACACAAAATTATCAGTAATACAATTTAACAAAAACAGGAAAACCCCAATTCAAAAGAGGAACAAAATACAGAATCTTGGAGTAAAACCCATAGCAGACCATACTGTCAAAGAGATATCTAATTTAGTCTGACCTGCAAATTACTGAATGGGAAAGGTAAAGTATATTTTTGTAAAATTCTTCCTACATATTTAATACATTTGGTAATTATCAGTATGGATCTGTGATATACAGTACAGTGTTTTTAGCATAGATAGCTACGGGTTCTGTAGCAACTGACAAAATGCATTTACTATAATGGGCAACCCTTTAAAGTTCTACATTCTCATATGAAATAATATAAATCTGGATTTAAATAACAAGAAAATAAAAGAATTAGTGCTGTAACAGGGATGTGGAGTGTGTGTGCGTGTGTGTGAATAGCAAAAGGTCTCTGTGACATTTATACTTTAACAACTGGGTTATAAATAGAATTTCTAGTTCTTCAGCATTACCATTTCTAAGACTCCAACATAGGAGGTCACCAAATCTGTTATGATCAAGAAGGTTGTTCTTTCTGTGATATGTAAAAATTTGAAGTGTCATAGGAAGCAATGACTACAGGTTGATTTCTGAAATTGTTTTAACCTTCTCCATTACAATTTGGTAGGTCAGTGTCAGTGCAGAGGAGATGAAGCAGCTGGGGAGAGTAGTGTGCATCATTTCCAAAATCTTTGATAACCACCTTCCGACTGTGGACACATTTTGGTTTTTTGAACTGAAACATAGAGTTGTAAACATCTTTACTGACCAGTAACACCCTTCTCAATTAAGAACTGCAAGATTTCGTAAAACTACTTAACCACAAGCTGTGAGGCATATGGGCTTAACATCTTGACCTTCTGAGTCATCTACAATAATATGATGACTATCAAATTCCATTTATATTTCAGTGGCTGTTTCTGGGCTGTGGGTGAATGATGGTTGGTCACTGATATTCTTAATGCTGAATGTTTTCTGTTGACATTATATTTGCATTAACTTCATCAAAACAAATTGCATGCAAAAGAAGTTGTTATGGCAAGAAAGTGTGCATAGATTTTTAAAAATAATATTAACATAAAGTATATTAGGTTGGTGCAGTGACTGGCACTGCCTTCAGTAACCTGGATTTGATTACTGGTGCAGAACTTTGTGGTGTTTAAATGCTTTCAGCTTGGCTTTTCTCGGAGTTCTGTAGATTCCTCCAATACGCAAAAATGTGAATGTTAGTTTAATTGGCAAGTCAAACAGTTTAAATAAATGCATGTGTTGGTCTGTGAGTCAGCATGACCTGTAATGAGCTGGCTTTCTGTTTGTTTTATGTTCTTGCAACAGCTCTTTCTGACCCTATAAAGAAAAAGTGCACTCAGAAAATGTATGGATATTATACTTTACTAAGTCAGAAAAATGCAATGCATGCTACTGACTAATTCACAATCCAGGTACTATGTAGTCATAAACAAACATTTATCAAATAATGTGTATTTAATATACCATCTCTTTTGACATGCCCTTCAGGGACACTGTATCCTGGGTGTGAACTGACTGACATTCTGGAGCTCAGAAGTTCTCCCCATGCTTGTAGCTTTCCAAAGATGTGCATGGTGGGTAAATTGTCATTTCTAAATTTAGCATCCTGGTTTAGAATCCTACCCTAGATATTTTCTGTGTTGAATACGCATGTTCTCCCATAGAATATCCACTTTTCCAATTTTCAAAAGACTTTGGTGCTGTGTGAATGTGAGTGTTAGTGTATACAGTATGTGTGGGCCCTGTGGTTTTCTGCCTTGTGCCAATGTTGCTCTGATAGGCACATGCCCCCAGCAACCCTGAACTGGATAATGTTTGTATGAGAATGTGTATTTTTTTACAGTTGAAGCAAGATAAGAAGGTTGGTGAGAGTTATACAATAAGTCAGAGACAAGGACTGACCAGCCAGACACATACATCATAGTCCACAGCCTTAGACACTTAGCCAATTTAAATGTATTACTATTATATAGTTCAAGGAGCTTTCAGTTGGTTCAAATAGTAAATATTTTTTCTGTTTTCTCATTCTTTTTCTTTTTGACGCAATATAGTCTGTTTGCTTTAAATTTTTGTAAAGTAGATGACACCGCTGAAAGTTTTTGAATATATAGTGAACAGGCTAAACTTTCAGCATTATGTATTGCAAAGGATGATGCACCTTACCTGGACAGGAGGCCAGCCCTGTGGAAGCTCAAAAGGAAAGACAAGGTGTTCCCTACCCTTGCCAGGAAGATGGCAGAAGATGCCAGTTTAGAACTGGGTATGTTGTCAGTGGTATTCCTGGGTGGTACTACCTGAATAGACACCCACAAGGCATGCCTGTAACTGTAGTCCCATGGGGCAGCCTTGTTCATTTCTGGATGTGCTGCCAGAGGATGCTGTGTTTGTGATCCCTACATTTGGGGATTTCTGCTCAACCTGGAAGTGCTTCTATCAGCCTATGCCCTAGCACCAGTCATACTCATGAGTCTAAAATAAATCATACCTCATCCAGACGAGTCAGAGCTGGACAACATGTGCCTGGGAGAGGTAGAGGAATAAAAGAGAGAGTGAGAAAGATAGAGGAGAAGAGAATATTTGTGAAGAACCAACTTATAAGAACCTTGTTTTAGGGTACTTTTGTTAATACATCCTTTTTATTTTGAATTTATTTTTTAGATGTTTTATTTGAGCAGGCAGAGTGGTGTAGTGGTTAAGGCTTTGGACTTTAAAACTCTGAGGTTGTGGTTTCAAATCCTGCTACTGACACTGTGTGACCATGAGCGAGTCACTTCACCTGCTTGTGGTGGTCCAGTTGGAAAACCACAAAGAATGTAACAAATTGTATCAAAAATATTGCAAGTCACCTTGGATAAAGGTGTCAGCCAAATAAGTAAATGTAACTACTTAAGCATAAGTGTATTTGGGATGCTGCAATACCCCCTACTGGTCACAATGTTATCTACTGTTTATACATTACTTTAGTTCTTAAAGGCAGTTTTTGGTGGTTCAATATTTCTATGTTGTACAGAATGGATGTGGGCAATACTGGTGATGAAATGGTGTCCCATCAAATGTTGATTCTTCTCCTGTGTCTGCAGCTGCCAAGTTCTGCTCTGGCACTCCACAACCCAATTAAATACTAAGTGGATTAAAAAAATGGATGAACATATATATAATTGAATTATAGAAAGTAATACATGTTCAGCATATAGATAAAGGATGAACACGCATACTTCAAAATGTTATTTCCTATAATAAGCTAAAAGTTTGATTTGAAGAAAGTGTGAATTACACTATCCCTGAGCAGAAATCACTTCTGCCAACACAAATTCAATTCACTTTTAACATCTGAGAAATCATCTAACACCACTAATTGAATTTTACATAACACAGCAAGAGAGGGAATCATTGCCTGTCGGCACATAAAATCTGCTATTCCTGACAAGCAGCATGTACCCCAAGGGTAAACTCTGTTATGAAGCCAACTGCAAAAAAGTATCGCATTTGAAGTAAACAGATTGCCAGAGGCTGTCTACATGGAGTTTTAAAAGGTCAAATATAAAATTCAGTTGATGTATTTAGTATATAGTATACTGTATACAGTATATACTACACACCTATACACCAGAACTCAGAAAATGACTTATTACGTATTATAAAAAAAATACCGTAATAATGAGCTTTTCATATGGAACTGTATTAAAGCTACTGCTTCCATTTTTATCTTGCTATTTATCTATTCAGTTTTATTTATACAGTACTTAATCTATATATATGATTTGATTAAAATTGTGTGCAGTACATGTAGTTGCTAAAAAATCTGTAGAAAAGCATAGCACTTTCAAAACAATAAAAGAAAGTGAACATGCATAATATTATAAGAAGTTAAAACAAAGTATCTCGAAAGAAGTCAAAGCCAACACAGTATTTTCTGTGTAAGCAACATCTTAACAAAACAAACTGATGTGTTGAATGAGAGAGGAAGCTTAGTTGACGATTACATCTCCAAATAATGTAATACTGTAATGATTACTGTGAGAAAGAGTTAATAATAATTTTATAAAGACTGCACATAAACATTTTATAATTTATTGTTTTTCAGCCTAACTTGGAACCTGCTTTGTAAATTACTGGGTCAGAGGAAAGCTGAGCCAAAATGTAAAATATTGCAAACCAAGATCTTCACAGAGTACATTTATAAACACAATTTATCATATCAGATCAAAACAGATATGCAAGATAACTTAAGATACAGTTTTCTGAGGTGTGAGAGGACAATGGAGTGACCAATGAACTCCAGGCAGTCACACGGAAAACATGTAAACTCCAAGCAGACAGTGAGTGGACTGGTATTGGAAGCTTTTTCTGGAACACTGCTAACCATTGTGCCACAGTTTCAATATACAGTATTTTCTACTATATATTTTTTACATACTAACATACATCAGTCCATCCATCCATTATTGAACTTACTTAATCTATATTTATAAAAATAAAATGATAAGTGCATGCAAAGATGTACAGTTTATAAGGTAAACAACTTCTATAATCATTTTGTTATGCCTTAAAAGTTATGCATGTAGTGGACTAGTATCACTTTCAGCGCTGGTTCCTGTGTTATGCCTAACACTGGTGAATGGGCTCTGGCTCCAAGCAGAACATTCTGTAAGAACATAAGAAATTTGACAAACATCAGTCCATCAGACTAATAGCTAAATTGTCCCAAAATCCCATCCAGATACTTCTATACGGTTGTCAAGGTTTCTGCTTCAACCACATTACTCAGAAGTTTGTTCCATATTCCCACAAGTCTTTGAGTGTGGATTGGATAAGCAGAAATAGGATGGATGGATGGATGGATGAGTATGTTGAAAAGCATAATCATATGTTTGCACTTAGAAATCTGTGACAGAAATAAAGTGTTAAATATTTATAGGTCAATGAATTAGGATAGCTAGAACTACTTTTGTTGTTATTAGCACTAATGTTCCTAAATGTAGACATTTTTTTCTTTTTTTTTGATGGCCACATTAATGTGTTGTTCATTTTTTAATTGGATTTTTTTTTCCATTTTGTATTTACAAAAAAAAATAATAATTGATAGATAGATAGATAGATAGATAGATAGATAGATAGATAGATACTTTATTAATCCCAAGGGGACATTCACATAATCCAGCAGCAGTATACTGATACAAAGAAACAATATTAAATTAAATAGTAATAAAAATGAAAAAAATTAAAATAAAATTAATGTTAGCATAAAATTAATGTTAGCATCTTAATCATTAATTTTGGAATAACTTTCTTCAGATTAAGACAGCCCTTCAGATAAATGTTTCTTTACAACAAAAGTGTGTTTAGCTGGAAATTTGCTCTCCTAACTGGAGCCTTTTCACAATGTCATTAAATTTCTATGGAGAGTACATTAATTAGAAACAGGAAAATTGTGAATGGTATTGCATAGTATTTCTCCTGAATGTTAAAAATGAGTATTGGTTTAGTTTTCTTGGCACAACTTCAAAATATACAGTACTATACATTTTTAGGTTTTTTATAAAGGGTTAAAAATAGATTAATTAAGTCCGTAAGCAATAAACTGCAGATGGTTATCAATCTGTTGTTTAATTAAACTATTGTCTTCCTGATTTATCTGTAGTTCATTATTTACGTGCTTACTAGAATAATGTTATCATATTATTATTATTATCGATTAATACATAGATAGCAAAAATATAGTACATGTACATCAAATTTGAAAAAGAATTAGTTACCATCTTGATCTTAAACTGTAGCCCTAAGCAGTGGACACAAGCTGTTATGTATTTACTATTGAACAGATAATTAAGAAATGAGCTGAATTCAGAAGAACCTAACATCAAAGTATTAATGACATGATTGAAACAAACAAAAAGTATGCTAGTATATCAGAATTGTCCTGGAAACATACATTGAACAAAATGCATTATTTGCCAATTTAGATCTTAATAACCCGCACAGTCTTTTCTTTAATTACAGAACGGTTTCAGTTAAAATAATTGATTTTTTAATGCATCCAATATACTGTATACAGCATATTTGTTTTTTTCAGTCCTCTACTCAGGTTATTTCATAATGAGCTCTTCCCATTCAACAGGCTCAGAACCTGTGATAGACTTATGAGAATTCTATATTTTTACATAGAGAAAACTGAAAATAGACATCAGGATTAAAAAAGGTAGGTGCAATTTAATTTAACTTTTACGCTGGCCATCACTCAATTGCAGAATATTTAAATACGTCCTTTTACAAAAAATGAATGAAGTTAGTGTAACTCAAATAGCAAAAGAGATTTTGAAAAATGGCAGAACTGTAAAATGATGTTATGTTTCTGTTATTACAAAAATAAATACATTGTTTATGCCATAACTACAAGCAAAGTACCTGGAAAAGTACATGACTTGAAATAAAAAGTAAAGTGCTAAAAACTTACTAAAGAAGATGTATTCAGTGTAGCTGCTCCAGATTTTGTCATCTCTATACTGGTTGATAAAAGCAGCAGTCCCTGTAGAATTACAAGCCACCATATGAAAGCCCCCTTCAGACAGCTTGTCGAAAGCCTGCTCTAGGTAAGTAAACTTCAGGTAAAATCGTGAAGTATACTTCTCTGGTGGTCGATCCGGGTCTCTGCTCTCATTTAAAGTTTCACCAAACACTTCTTTTGCCAAGGCAATCCTGCCACACACCATAATCCTAGCCACTCGTCGAAATTTGGCATCAGCTTGGTTGTCTCTCACCATGGTATAAGAGCCTCTGTAGCCTATGGTAATAAATCCTGATCTTTTGTCAAGTGCAGCAGCCCTGGCCAGGTCACTGCTCTGAGAATTTTCTTCAATATCACTCTGGCATCCTTCATCATTCATAGAGCTTTGCTTCGTGACCTTGGGCGTTAGAAGTTTAAGCAGATCATTCAGCTGAAAATATTCTGCCTCTCGCAACAGCCTCTCCTTTTCAGGAAAGTGATCTGGAAGGACCAGTTGTTTGTCCCTTAGGAAATCCAAAATGTACCTGAAGAGGAAGCCATCTCGATCTATGAAGAAACGACCCCGATTGTCCCTGGGTAGTTCTTTCACCTGATTCTTGGTAAACATGCTGTGTAAAGTAGACTCAGGAACGCTAATGAGGGTAGAATGCTTAGTAACATACACCTGTCCTCCTACATTCAGCTCCACTACCTCTGGGAAAGGACTCGACATCTCACTGATGGGTAAAATGTTTTCTTTCAGTGCCATTTCTGATGAAGCAATTAGGAAAAATGGAAAAGCTTCTGGGAAAACTGGAGGAGACCCAGCGGCTGCTGCTGGCAGATTAGAAGTTTCTGCTCAGAGAATCTACATCCCTGCTCAAGAGAGGAAAAAAGCAAGCAAAAAAAAAAAATTAGAGTATCAGGTTCCCAAGACTGCACTCAGCCTTACAGAGAAAGAGAGAGAGAGAGAGAGAGAGAGAGGAAAAGCAGAGAGTGAACGAGGCTCACAGAGGCAAAAAAAAAGAAAGAAAAAAAAATCACTGCTGAGCAACTCCCAGCATCATTAGAGTCTGGGGAAGCCATGGTGACGTCATTACCTGACTGCAGGGAATGCTATTAGAAATTTACACATCAGTCATTTAAAGAGACAGTATTACATCTCATTAGGGGCTGGTCTATCTCTCACCCTGTTTATATATAGCAGTGTGCCATGCAGCTGTATTAGTTTACTAAATATCAATAAGCTGGGCAGACTGCAGCAGACCCCTCAGTAGATTAACAATTCCAAGAAGCAGTATGTTTTTATACTTTAACTGTTTGACTTTGAAGATATTTAAAAATGTGAAAGAAAATTAATCTTGGATTATAGAATACATTTGTAACCACTGAAAAATGAGTGTTTTCAATTTTTTCCAGTTAATACACAAATAAAGGGATAACCAACCTTTATACTACCTGTGTTGTATATGTGGAAGTTATATAATAAGCTTTATTTTACGTAAAGGCATATAAAGCTCCCAACATTTGATGCTTCTTACCTGCATGGGTCCACAATATAGCTTCATATTTGTGAAAGCATAAACAAGGTTAGTTAAAGGTTCATATTTCTCTGCCACTTGCCCCAGATATAAAATTAAATCTTTAAAGGAATACAATTGAGGGAAAGAAAAGCAGATTTTATTATCTCCTGCGGTGGGTATTATGAACTGCCATATGCAAGTAAAGTACATTGTTTCATTTACGGTTGCAGCAAAAAATTCTCTAAATCCTTTAAGCTATTGTACTGATGGATGTTGGTGAGATGATTAACCAAAATTATCAAATGCGCATCCATTTTAACTAAATGTGTAAACTGCAAACATTAAAATCGCAAGGATTTGGGAGTTGGAAAGCACAAAAAAAATATTACAAAGAAGAAATGAGTACAAAGACATTTAAATTATGCAATTTTATGCTGATAGAGTTTAGATTTCAGTCAGAGTCAGTGTGAACTATAATAGTTTTTAAATTGTATTTTTTTACATCAGATAAAAAAAATAAATAGATTAAATTGCCCCAAGTGTGCATGGGTGTATGCATAAAGTCAAGAGCAGGATCCTGTCTTGCACCTTAATCTTTGAACTGGATTAAGCAAGTTTGACAATCCTATGATATGTTTCTTTATTATTAATTAGGAAAATAAATATATTATCTCTCAGTTTACTAGAGATAGTGAAATATTTTATGTTGTTGTAAGTCATAAGTTAGTTTTTTGGCAGTGTCTTTTTTATTTATTACCTTAAACAAGGACTGGAATAGCCGACAGACTGGATAAAACATTACTAGTAAGTAAAGGCACATTCTCACAGCTATGGCACTAAGTTTCAACAGCACCATCTTATGGAAATAGAAGAGAACTAAAACTAAACATAGGTACAGTTTTACTATATACAACTGCGAATACAGTACATTATTAAAATTTACACTATTTAAGTATGTGAGTTTCAAGTATCTGTATAGATTTAATAATGAAATTTCATTTTTTTTTCATCTAAGCAATTCTTTAACCTGACTTTTTTTAAGAATCATTTTATTACAAGAGCCAGAACCTTTACTAAAACTAATGGGCATAAGGTAAGAGAAAGCTTTGGCTTACAGTGCCAGTCATCCACAGAATACACACGCACACACACATCCTGCTTCACTCATTCAAGTAACAAGAACCTAGTAATTACCAAGAGCTGGTTGTTTATTTTTAAGACTTATTAATGCTTTCATTCTGCCATGTTGGATCATTCTTATATAAAAAATGTGTTTTTTCCAAAAATATCACCCAAATAATTTGTGAACAATAACACCGTAGTAACTTTCAGTTTATCACATTTTTCCTTCTACCACTTTATCATCATTTCATTAAAACAGACAATTCATGATGAAAACACAAAGATGTACAGTTAGGTCCATAAATATTTGGACAGAGACAACTTTTTTCTAATTTTGGTTCTGTACATTACCACGATTAATTTTAAATGAAACAACTCAGATGCAGTTGAAGTGCAGACTTGCAGCTTTAATTCAGTGGGTTGAACAAAACGATTGCATAAAAATGTGAGGGAACAAAAGTATTTTTTAACACAATCCCTTTATTTCAGGGGCTCAAAAGTAATTGGACAAATTAAATAACTGGAAATAAAATGTTCATTTCTAATACTTGGTTGAAAACCCTTTGCTGGCAATGACAGCCTGAAGTCTTGAACTCATGGACATCACCAGATGCTGGGTTTCCTCCTTTTTAATGCTCTGCCAGGCCTTTACTGCAGCAGCTTTCAGTTGCTGTTTGTTTGTGGGCCTTTCTGTCCAAAGTTTAGTCTTCAACAAGTGAAATGCAAGCTCAATTGGGTTAAGATCAGGTGACTGACTTGGCCATTCAAGAATTTTCCACTTCTTTGCTTTAATAAACACCTGGGTTGCTTTGGATGTATGTTTTGGGTCATTGTCCATCTGTATCATGAAACGCTGCCCAATCAATTTGACTGCATTTAGCTGGATTTGAGCAGACAGCATATCTCTGAACACCTCAGAATTCATTCGGCTGCTTCTGTCCTGTGTCACATCATCAATAAACACTAGTGTCCCAGTGCCACTGGCAGCCATGCACGCCCAAGCCATCACATTCCCTCCACCGTGTTTTACAGATGATGTGGTATGCTTTGGGCAATGAGCTGTTCAATGCCTTCTCCATACTTTTTTCTTGCCATCATTCTGGTAGAGGTTGATCTTGGTTTCATCTGTCCAAAGAATGTTTTTCCAGAACTGTGCTGTCTTTTTTAGATGTTCTTAAACAAAGTCCAATCTAGCCTTTCTATTCTTGAGGTTAATGAGTGGTTTGCACCTTGCAGTGCATCCTCTGTATTTACTTTCATGCAGTCTTCTCTTTATGGTAGACTTGGATATCGATAAGCCTACCCCCTGGAGGGTGTTGTTCACTTGGTTGGCTGTTGTGAAGGGGTTTCTCTTCACCCTGGAAATGATTCTGCGATCATCCACAACTGTTGTCTTACGTGGATGTCCAGCTCTTTTTGCGTTGCTGAGTTCACCAGTGCTTGCTTTTTTTCTCAGGATGTACCAAACTGTAAATTTTGCTACTCGTAATATTGTAGCAATTTCTCGGAAGGGCTTTTTCTGTTTTCGCAGCTTAAGGATGGCTTCTTTCACCTGCAAGGAGAGCTCCTTTGACCGCATGTTGTCTGTTCACAGCAAAATCTTCCACATGCAAGCACCACACCTCAAATCAACTCCAGGCCTTTTATATGGTTAACTGATAATGACATAACAACAGACTTGCCCACACCTGCCCATGAAATAGCCTTTGAGTCAATTCTCCAATTACCTTTGAGCCCCTGAAATGAAGGGATTGTGTTAAAAAATGCTTTAGTTGCCTCACATTTTTATGCAATCATTTTGTTCACCCCACTGAATTGAAGCTGAAAGTCTGCACTTCAACTGCATTTGAATTGTTTCATTTAAAATTCATTGTGGTAATGTACAGAACCAAAATTAGAAAAAGTTGTCTCTGTCCAAATATTTATGGACCTATCTGTAAATGTGACCCACGTACTTGGTCAGCTCCTGGCTCTTTTGTCAATTGCATCTTGCTCTTAATTAGCAGCAGGGTAAGGAAACAAAAAGCAATTAAAACAAGTAAGGCAGATATTTAAGAAAGAAATAAGAGGTGGTGATATTAATAAGCAAGTTATCTAAAATGAAGCACAAAAATGACACTGGAATGATATCTGGTTCAGCAGAACTAACTGGCTACTAATTAATACATTTGATTGGAATGAAAAAAAAACAGCCATTGTGGGCCTCTGTAATCAAACTTATGGACCCCTGCATTACAGTGTGGTTGGGTAGTCTCTGCCAATCCTATTGGCACTAGACACATATGGGATACTGTTCTTGTGAATAACACACTCTGGCACAAACTCAAACTCTGTTAAAGTGTGATAGAGAAGACATGCAAGAAAGAGTTTTATTGTACTG
This sequence comes from Polypterus senegalus, assembly GCF_016835505.1. Taxonomy (NCBI): domain Eukaryota; kingdom Metazoa; phylum Chordata; class Cladistia; order Polypteriformes; family Polypteridae; genus Polypterus; species Polypterus senegalus. The sequence continues at coordinate 140,806,552 of NC_053157.1, forward strand.
ATGTATAGAGATTAAAATATTCAAGTAAGAGGACTTTTTTGATTCTTAGACTGAAGTCATGATATGGAAGATGGAACACTAAACAGGACTTTAGATGTTTGTTTTATTTTAAGCTTTTGCTTACTTAGATGGGAATCTGACCTTGAGTCTTCTGATGATACCAATGTAATGTGCTGGGAAAACTGCAAAGATTAATGTCAACATGCCCTGCTACTGCTGTGTGTGTGCCCTGTTTGGGTGAGAAAAGGGCAAGACTTATACAGGAGACCCAGCAGTTGTTGTTTTAAAATTGGCAAAGAATTCTGTGTCTCCTGCTCACTAAATACTTGGTTTTCTTGAGAACACATAACCTGCAAGAATAGAGAACATCCATCCATTATCCAACCCGTTATATTCTAACTACAGGGTCTGCTGGAGCCAATCCCAGCCAGCACAGGGTGCAAGGCAGGAAGCAAACCCCGGGCAGGGCACCAGCCCACTGCAGATAGAGAACATCTGTGAGTGAAATGGTCATCAGCATTTTCATGTATTTGATATGGCTGAGGGTGGCACGGTGGTGCAGTGGGTAGCGCTACTGCCTCGCAGTTAGGAGACCTGGGTTCACTTTCCGGGTCCTCCCTGCGTAGAGTTTGCATGTTCTCCCCGTGTCTATGTGGGTTTCCTCTGGGTACTCCAGTTTCCTCCCAAAGACATGCAGGATAGGTGGATTGGCGATTCCAAATTGGCCTTTGTGTGTGTGTGTGTGTGTCCGTGCCCTGTGGTGGGCTGGCACCCTGCCTGGGGTTTGTTTCCTACCTTGTGCCCTGTGTTAGCTGGGATTGGCTCCAGCAGACCCCTGTGACCCTGTAGTTAGGATATAGTGGGTTGGATAATGGATGGATGAAATGGCTGAATACAGATTTAAAGGTTTTGTTATTCTGTGTATCGCTTTATATATGCTGTTATTGATTTTAATGCAAATAATTACAATTTACAAGTGATAGGATAAAAGTGAATGCCATTGTCTAATCATTATAACCAGCCTGGGGGTTGGGGGGTTGGCTGGATTGTCCATTCTTTGTCTAGATGTGGTCCTTTAAGGGCTCAAGGGTATACTTTTGAGAATCTCACTTTTTGTGCTAAAACAGGGTTGAAGTAAAGGTTTGAAAATGAAAGGCAGTCTCAGTTAGAAAAGCAGCTTACCATTAGAGGTATCTTCTTTCTATCCCCTAGTAGAAAAAATTCCTAAAGGGTTAGTCACTACCTTTCGTGTTAGGTGATCTGATAATATGAAGAAACTGAGTACACTTGACAATAAACTTGACTTGAGTTCATAGTTTAGAGTAGTCAGTCTGATCTAAGTAACATTAAAAGCACATATTCTTCAACTTGACAGTATAGTTGTTTATCAATTTTTCTATTTTGTTTATATTTAGATATAGACACATCACCAAAGTAACATTAAATTGAAAATAGTTTATCATTATGACTTACTTTCTCTTTTCAAAAATAACGACTAGTCTGTCTTGGTTACACTGAATTAAGTTAACCTCAAACCAAAACAATACCAATAGTGTACTGCAGTTTTCTAGCATGTTTGTACCTACTGACAGCATATTACATACTTAACACAAATAAATTGTTTCTGTTATTCACAGTTGTGTGTGTTAAAAAGTCACTAATTTAATTATACTTACTTTATATGTGCTTCAGTTATAACTTTTTCCAAATAATAATGCCATTTTGCAGTTTGCCACTCCAGAGTATTTTATAATGCAAAATTGCAATCACCTTAATTGTAAGCATAAATATACCATAATTAATAATGACCTTTACCAATTTTGTGACTAAAATCATATTCATTATATTTGTCAGTTTTAAAAAATTATGTTTTTTTACTTGAAGCTACAGTATAACCAATCTACTAAAAATTCCTTTTGTTCTGTAGTAAACAAGTGGCTTCCCAAAGCATTGGTGTTTTATTGTTCTATTACACTGCACAACGAATATCACATCAAAATTTACCCATAACGTACCGTTTCAGAGAAATCTTCAGTTTTGTCATGCTTTTTTCTTACATTTGTATCCAGACATTTTCGCTCCCGTAAGTGACTTATCAACAATGGTTTGTGCAGCCTGTGCATGTCCAGGCATGGAGTCAGGCCAGGTTGGAAGCTGTTCTGTGGAAGTTGACATTTGTGGGCATTTTTGTTGGCCCCCAGATCAGACATGTTATGAATGACAAGCAGTTTGAAGATCTGTTAGTTGGGCTAGAAAAAATTGCCAGGAAAGCCTTCAAAGATGTTTTTGACAATTTTCTGGGAAATTACAGAGCCCCAAACTACATTCAGCTGGTAGACAAACTTCTCAAAGCATACAAGACAATGAAGTGCAACATGTCACTCAAGATTCATTCCCTCCACTCACACTTCTTCCCAGCAAATCTCGGTGCTGTCAGTGACGAACATGTTGAAAGGTTTCATCAAGACATTGCTAAGATGGAGAAACGATATCAGGGCAACTGGAATCCGTCAATGCTTGCTGACTACTGTTGGACACCGCAACGTGATGCACCAGACATTGAATACAAAAGAATATCAGGAGCAAAACCCTTTTAATTCTGATGAATTTAATAGCTTATGCAAAACATAAACGTGACTAAATACGTTATTGTCAGTAAACATATAAATGTCTATTACTCAGAGTTCCAACGTGATGCAGTAAAACCAAAACTATATTTATGACTTTTCAAAAAAGTTATTGTGCCGTGTAATCGACCACTATTTTTTAAATAATACAAAAAGTATGAAAATATTTATGAATGGCATTGGCAAGAAGTTAATAATAATAAATAACCTCTATGTAACATTATTTGATTTTGCTAAAATCAGCTAGAAATCCATAGCCCATGTTTATCTATTAACTTTATTTCAAATAAACAAAACCTTTCCTAGAAATTTCATTAGAAGAAACAAGTGATTCAAAAGGTGACTTTAGAATCCCAAGCCATTCTAATACATGTCATTATTGTGACATAATTGCTATGAACTTCAAGCCCTTTAAATGTTTTCCATTGGCTGATTATATTTTATCAGGCACCTTGTATACTTGGACTAACCGGTTTGACACTTTTATGGTGACAGTCTGTGTTGTCCTAACTGAGGGGACTGCATACATGATTCCTATATATGAATTTATTTTAGTCATCAGAAGCCTTGTATTTCTATAATTGGTTAGTAGCCCTACAAAATCAGCTTGTCAAATCTTACATGCCACATTTTTAGCCTGATCTGATTTTAGCCTGTGCTGTACTTTTTCACAGCCATTTTCACACTCTTTTGCAGACAGGACATCCTTGTATTACTTCCTTCATCCATCTTTTAGTTACTACAGCTCTCTTTCTTTGACACCACACAGCCTTGATGCTCAGATGTCCTGTTTTTGTGGCTCCATTTAGCTACTGCTTTACTGTCTCTACCTGATGATTTGTGTCCTGGAGTGTCTCAGACCACTGTCTGATAGTTCATCTTATGCCCTCCATCAAGTTTGCCATTCTTATGCACATTACCATGTCCTTTGCACACATCACCTTGTAGACTTTGGTGCCAAATACTTTTCCTCTCCATATGGACTTACCTTTGATGAGCTATTGATCACCCTTCCTTTTTGTACACCACTGATGGTAAATACTGATACACAGTCCAACTGTCTGTGAATATGTACAGTGGTCGTCCATGTTCATTTTCCAGTGCAGAAGCTACTGGCCTTAGTTCTGCTCATTGATTGGATTTCCCCTGTTCTGACTCAATGTTTCCTGAACCAGGACACAAAGCTGTTCTTTCCACTTTCTGGCTGCATTGTACAATTGTGCTCTTCTGTCTACTGTATTAACCATGTGTTTTGTTTCTGTTCTTTGCTTAGTGAGCTGAAAGGGGGAGCTCCCCAAATGATAATGCAATTACTCTACAGTACCAGCCATGGTTCCTTCCTGTTCGCTTGACTCTTTCCTTTCCATTTCAGTCCTAGGCCTGTAGATACCGCTTCCATTTCATTAGAGTTTACTTTTGGGGCTTGTCCCTGCACTTTGTTGTTATGTATTGCTCACCCACTCCCTCTCATGTAGGCAATTAAGTGCCTACAACGTCCCTTTCACCTGATCCTCATTACAGTACTCCGAGTGAGCATCTACTTAATGAAAGAATGTGATGTTTTGGAAAGCTTCACACTTCTCTAAAGTATGTGCTACAAGACTGTAACATACCATAGGGCTATGCAGATAACCCTGTGGGTGGAATGTCTAGCCATGTGAATGTAAGTTGATCTTCAAATTCCAGAGTCAGAGAAAAGGAAAAGAAAGCATTAGCTATATCATGCCAGTCCCCAGATTTCTCTATGACTTTCTCAGTTATATTCATAATGCTTGGCAAGGCAAACAACCAAAGAAGGTTTTCCCATGAAATCTGTAATCCTCAGTGGTGTTTTTACAATTAACTACTTCTCATATAATAAGATCATTTCAGTCTCTAAGAATGCCACTGAACTCCTGTGGGGCCATTTTAATTAATTTACCCAAAGCACTAGGTGACGTCTTCTCTGTCTGGGTTACCAAATAACATTGCTCATTATCTCCAAAGGGGAAGATAGGCTGTAATATCCCATGCTCTCAAATCCATTCTACAGCTTCACCAAGGTCCTTTCAAGGTTTATCCCCTGGAGACATGTCATTTTTGTCTTGTCAACACAATTTCATAACCATAGCAGTCCAGTCTGTCAAGGGCCTCAATTTGGGGTTAGTAGCCATCATACCTAGTTATGCTGCTCAGTTTGCTTCAGCTGCACATTTTCACCTCCTTTATCCTGAATCTCTAACACCCAAGTGATCAGTTTCTCACCTGATTTTTTGTTTATTTGTCTTCATTTATGCAGTAATCCACTCTGTATAAAATCATGTACTGTTCTTTGTGCCTGAATGGCATGCTTTTGCTGCCGTCCTCCCATTGCGTATTTGTCTTTGAATATTGGACAGGAGTTGAATATATGATTAGATGGGGATGGTGCTGCTAATGCTAAAAGCTGTATTTCTCCTTATGCAGCCTTTTCCTCCCATTCCCACTTACTTTTCCTATTTTTTATCCAAATATTCCTCCAAATTTGGTACTTTACCTCTCCATGTGTTAGGGTTTCAGTTTGACTCTATTACCACAGCCCTAACGTTAAATGTAGACAGCTTATGCTTCATTTTAAAGCTCCATCACTTCCTCTTAATTTTAACGGTGGCTATTCTACACATTTACACCTCTCATTTTGCTCACCAACTATTACAGCTTTTGGACACTGATTTTTACCATTCACATACGTATTACCACATTATCACTTTCCATTTTGGCTATAGCTTTCTTCATATTTTTGTTTTCGTTGGTCAGTTTTTGACATTATTCTTCAATATTTCCTGTAACTCAAGACAATATCCACACTATGTCTGCTACAATCCTTTCTCCTGATGTCCCTTTATATAGCTTCAATGTGTGTAATACTTGGCTCATGTTCATTTGTGCTACATCTGGTACTCCTGCTGACTCAACGTGTGCATCCTCTAGTGCCTGAACAAGAGGTGTCTACTTCCCTGCTACAGGCTTAAAAGAGAAAGCTACTAGGGCTCTCTTGCCTGCTTACATTGGCTGCTCCACTGGTGTTGCATTGTTGTTAGGCCTTTGAAGAAAACATAGTCCCAAAATACTTCTAATACTCCCACTAGAGGAGAAGGAGAAACATCAAATCCCAGATAGTCATGGAAGGGTAAACACAGGATCTTTATTTAAAAAAAAACATGTATTATCATAAAATGCCCTGTGGCACAGAAAGCATTAAAAACACAGAAGGAATAACCTTTAAAATTTAGGCAAATCAGAAGCAAACAAGTCCCAATACACAAATCTCAAAAATGATCTAAAAACAGCACAGAGGTTAAATTCCAGCAAATCAATGATCAAAAAGAAGCAATAAATCACTAGAGAATTCACCAATTCCATCACATTTAATGAACTGCAAGGAACTATGTTTTCCCCCCATCATTTATATGGCTATGGGAAGTTCCTTGACAGTGATGGACAGGTAGCCCCACCTTTTGGGGAACCACCTGCAAAGCACAAAGAACATAATTGAAAACATATAGACATATAAAAACTAAATGATCAACAATACTAGAGAATACAAAATAATACAAATAACAAACAGGAGCAACAATATTATAATAAAAAAATTAAAAATGAACAAAAAAGACATTAAAAGGAAATGTGAATTCCTACTAGAGGAGGAACACTTGTTGACACATAACAACTGTAAGGTCTCTGGTGTGGGTTTAGATATTTCTGGGTCTGTGGTAATAATCCAATGTTATTTCTCTAATTCTTTTTGGGTTGAACTACTCTTGCTCTGTTTTACTAAATGCTAATACAAAAACTATTTGCTTAAAGCACTAATTATGAATAGTGTCTGCACCAGCGCAGTCCGACACTCTTCAATACTGGAGACTTACTACCCTTAGCAATGAATGCACAAAAGTATTTTCAAACACCATGTTTCTGTTAAGAATGTGTGTTTCATCCTGGCCTAGGTGCCCCTAAAATATTTACACACCAATGTTACTTAGAAATGTTATGTGAGACATGGTTTCCCCAAAACCCTGATCGTGCTGCCGACTGTTTTATCTTGGAAGGGTCTAATGATGATCCCATCCTCCCATTAGCACTTTCTTTGTAGATTTGAGTATCCTAGTCCTTTGACTTTTAATCTGTTTTGTGACACTTACCAGCCTATTGCTAAGATATAGCTGCTGTTTGCAGTTCCATTTGCGGTCACTGTCACCAGGGCTGATCGTACTGATGACTTTCTTATTTCTTTTCGCTTTTAACTCTCTAGTTCCCAGGCAGTAAAATAGATCATGAAGCAATCATAAGAGTGAATTCAAACTTTTATTTGCTCATTAAAACTTTAACATTTATATAGATTTTAGAATTCTTAAATGTGCATTAAGCAAAAGCAAAACAAATTGGCTGTGGTAATCACTCCATATAACCTGAATAAATGGCAGCTCTTTGTGCTGGAAGTCTAAAGCATTTTGGCTCTGAGGTAATTGATCTTTAATCCAGCCTGGTTTAGGATTGAATTGATGGACTGAGACCTCAAGCTCCTGGTGAGCCCCCATATTTATGCCAGTCTTGTTCTTCTGTGCTGTACTCCTTGGACCAATGGTCATCACAGTTTAGATGCCAACATCCTTCTCATGTGCCCTTGAACTAATTCTGAGTAATTTCTGATATTTTAGACCTTCTACCAATCGCTGTTCTACCCATGGCCATGGACTAGAATAAATAAATCATGTGTTTTGTTTCTCTTTGCAGCCTCTGACCTGTGGTTATCGTGTCTGTTTAGACAACTCCAAGTTGCTCTTGTTTACTGGTTCTGACTGGTTTTCCAGTAAACAGAATAAGCATAAAAGTACTTAATCTTTTACACATTAGGTTCTTCTTTTGACTACGTACTTTATCACTAGAGAAACGTATGTCTAGTATTATATGTGAAATGTAAACTGGCACACAAACAATTGTTCGAAGTCTGTCCCTGTATCACTTGTTATGGGAAATTTGATAGTGAGGAGAGACATCAAGGAGATCACCATTTGTATCACCTTTAATCTACTCATTGGCATTTTCAAATAGAGTAATGGCCAACCATAGATGGCCGCAATCCCTCAGGAACACTTGTATTATTTTAATACAATTTCCTTTTAACAATGGAGCATGCATAAAATGTAATGTGACCCAAACTACACTTCATGCTGTTTTGCCATCTATAGGAGTAATCACATATAGCTTCTGTGATGAAGCCTCATTTTTGCATCCTTAGATGTATATTATTACTATCAGTTTCACTGCAACACCATTTAATTTCTAGAGGCAACACTTTGTGCTCATTTTTCATAGTTGCTACCACATTGTTTATGGTGATTATGCATGTTGCCAGTCAGGACTTATGGAAGTTGTATGATGCATATATGAGTCATCATCCCCAACCATTTAAACTGACGTTTTTCTGATCATTGAATAAATTACAAAAAGTTAAGGAAAAGAATTATTGTTGGTATTGGAATCTTTTGCTTGTTTGTTTGTACTTGTGTTTTGTTGATTGACTCCATCTTGTATATAGACTACACATTTTCCAGCTCCTGGAGTCACCAGGCCACAATAACCCTAGAGTGGACTTCTATGCAAGATGTTCAATTTCATGACACTTTGCTGCAGATACTACGAGCTATTTGAGCTTTAAATGATATTAATGGTATCCACATACAGCTCTGCTTGGTCTCCAACAATATGTTACTCTGCTGATGTTTGCTGGTCATTGCTTTCAAATGTATACTGTAAGTTGTTTTGTTTGTCTGCTTTCATACAAATTGCACCATTGTTTCTGGGTTCAACTTTTTTTTTTCTTCTTTGTGTTTCTGGTTAAATATCTCACACCTTCTTCCTCTACTATACCTGTTCATGAATTTCTATTGCTTATAGAAAAGAATTTCTCCGGTTTTATATGAAGGGTTAACAGGTATGTCAAGTTCAGCCACAATCTCTGCCCCTTTTGTTCATGCTGTTATGGTATATAAAACATGACACATCAGACAGACAAGCTTCTCTTTTGTTTGGGAGGTCCAAAACAACTGTGTTTCTTATTACTCCTTGCTGCACTGTACAGTATGTATAATGTAGGTATCGTATTTCCAAATGAGCAGTCATTGGCTGTCAGCTCTCATGCATGAGGAATCTACCCCTACAACTAAAGAGACAATTAAATCTCTTTGATTTTATTGAAGCAAGTTGCAAACTAGTTGGAGTGAATTGCAGGGCATGTTACATTACGTGACTGACTTGAAAGAACCATGCTGCTGACTGCCTCCAACTCACTAAGTTTATGTATAAGAAGGCTATGACTGAAAATTGCTGAAATAAAGTTGTGTAATGTGACACTGCCTTTAATCAGCATGAGATAAAGATTACAATAAGAGGTGAATGTTCTGGTGAGGCTAGGTCATCAGTGGAGTTCCACAAGGGTCTGTCCTTTTTCTAATTTACATTTATGATGTAAAATCAAGTATATTTAGACAATAGGAATAACAGATTTTAAGGAGTCATCAAAAACAATTCCAAAAAATCTTCTGAACACTTGAAAATGCAGTTTAAAACAGAAAAGTGCAAAGCATTACACATAGGCAAAATTTTATGTTGATTATAAAAATAAGATTGGAGACATTGGTCCAGGTTCTCAATAAAAAATGTAAGAGATTTGTTTGCACTTTCTTCTTTTTCTTAATGACTTGTGAGAAGATCAGTTACAAAAGATAAGCTCACACCAGTGAAATAAAACCACTCCCAAGAAAAACTTACTTTTAAGAGACATTGTCGCCTAAAGCCTTTATGAAAGTTTCACTTAAAACAAGTCCTGATATAAAGCAATACAAATAAATAATTAAATAATGAGGGCACTTGACATATCAATATAGAAAATATTATAATAAATGAAATATGCTTGAAAAAGTCCAGTCTTTAGACACATACTTGAAAAACATCAATCCAGAAAAAAGTTAATACAGTGATGAACATGATGAATAACTTTTGTAACACATTGTTAAAGTTATATAAATAAATTACAGCAAGGGAGAGGGGATATTATGCAAAAGGAACTGTGCAATAGAAATGGAAAGGATAAGGAAAGTCTTACCAATGAGTGGTAAAGTTATTGAAGTAAAGCCAAACAGAGATATCACACTTTTTTTAAGAAAATACTATAGGACACCTTCTGACAGATATACCTCAATGACTTGTCTCTTTTGTTGAGGATGATGGCTGTTTCATAGGCTACAACAAGTAGAGAAAGAGAGGATACCTGCTGTCTCTCAAATGCCATGTAACATGAAACTCACCTTCTTCTGCCAGATGCTCAAATGTTGCATTTTGCTCATACTGTGGTATCTTATGTAGCTCCTGACAACTTGGACAGTGTTCTTTATAATGAGTTTGTTATCACAGATAATTTGTAGATTTTTCACGGTGACTTGTCGATGGGCGATTTAATGCAATATGTGTGCCAACAATAAAAGCAATCACATTTGGAAGCCCACAAATTACATGAAAAATCCTTTTTTTGCCTTTTGCACCCAATGTTATATACTGTGGTTTTACAGTGGCTATTTGGGCACATCACACACAAGTAAATGAGCAGATTACTAAGAAAATATTCATTCCTAGTGAAACTTCCCAGGATATTCCAAGAAGAGCATCTAGCAGGTATCTGCCAGGAATTGCACTTTTTTGTAAGGGGTACTATTATACCTTTTTCATTTAACAAATGATTGGAATTTAAATCCATACATCCATCCATTTTCCAAACCTGCACATTCTGAGCAGGGTAACGGGGAAGCCGGAGCCTAATCCAACATCACAGGTGAATACACACAGACGGGCTAATTTAACAATTCCAATTCAGCTAATCTGCATATCTCTGGACCATTGGAGGAAACCTGGAAATGTTGATTGGGGAGAACATGCAAACTACATGTAGGGAGCACCTGGAACACAAATCCTGGTCTCCTAGTTGTAAGGCAGCAATGCTACCATTGCACCACCATGCTGCCTGCTTTTTAAAAACAATACTTCTAAGAACGTGGCATGCAATAAAGCATCTGTTGTAAATTCCTTCTAACTAGTGATAGGTATGTGAGAAGCTCAGTTGATTTAAAAAGCAGCATCTAAAAAAGGATTTCAGGATTCACGTAAACAACAGTTTAATTGGAAATGTATAGAGGCAATTAAAAAAGATAAAATGTTAGGCTACATTTTACTAAAAACTGTTAAATATAAAACAAAGGATGTTTTGGTCAGACTATATAATGCACTAGTAAGATCATATCTGGAGTACTTTCTGCAGTTCTGGTCATGACACTATAAAATAACGTAGTACTTAAGGCTGTGCAGAGGACAGTAACTAAGTGCAATCTAGAACTAAAGGACATGTTCTACTTGGACAGGCTAAGGGAATGTAACTTGTTTAATTTTGAGAAGAGAAGGCTGCATGGGGGCTTAATCCAGGTCTTCACAATTCTCAAAGTCATAGATAAAGTTGATTCCATAAAAAGTCTTTCAACTAAATACTGAATCATCCAAAAGAGGACTTCAGATGAAATTAAGGGAAGTGTATTTAAGACTGATTTCAGGAAGTACTTCTTCACACAAAGTGTTGTGAAACTCTGGAACAAACTACTGAGTCAAGTACTCAGATTAGATATTGGGAAAACCTAGTGATTAACTAAAGAAACAAGCTTTAAAGACTGAATGGTTTCCTCTTATTTATCAAACTTCTTATGTTTTTAAGGTTCAATTAAACCACCTCATGTACTAAAACTTAATTGGCTGTAATATTTATTGAACAGTAAAGAACATAGCTGTCACAGTCCTTCAATCTTCTTGGAAGATCTTATAAATTAATGCTTCAAAAGTTAAAAAACTGTAAGAAGTGCAAATACACCATACAACAAAGCACAAGGATAAGCAATTAGAAGTTGTTGACCATCCATGGCTAGTGTAGCCACAAATATCTTTGAAGCTGACAGGCTGCACCATCCGATAACTATGACAGCCAAAACAATTCCAAAGATGCTTCTGTAATGATAAAAAAACAGATACTAAAGCAAATAACTAAGTTACTATTACTAAATATTTTGCTACTAATCTAAAGGTTTGACAAAATATATCATTAAGAATTCAGAAAACATAATTTTTAAATAACTTATAATGTTAAAGTGCTGAGACTGAGATATTCTTTAAATGTTATTAATACATTTTTGTATGTCAATGTCATTTTTTGTTGGATAAAAACAAATATTTAAATTAATCTAAACGAAAAGGTAGATGTAAAAAGTTACCTTTTTTACTTAGAAGAAGCTTATGTGTAGATTTATTTGTATACATAATGTATTATGATCTGTTGATTAATTTTAATATTTGGAAAAATGAGTGACTATATAGTGGTTTAGGGTTAAAATACTAGTTTTAAAGTTGCATAAAAGTCAAATAAACTGCAACTTATCTCCACACAGATTTTTTGGTTTTGTTTCTCTTTTACTGCTAGAAATCTTAATTTATGACCATGTGTCTGTTGTGGCAGCACTCAAGAATAAGTAGCAAAACACAGTTTTATGAAAGAACAAGTCTAATAACTGAACCTATTAATTTTTAGGTAATTAATGATGCTTCCATAGGACAGTTGAAAATGCAACCAAAAATTCAAAAGTGAATTTAAAATCACCAGAACAATGGCCCTGATTGAAAACATGTCTGACATCATTCAAAACATCTGTAAATAAACATACTCATTTAAGCAGGCTGAAATATAAATCAGGTAATAATTAAAGTTACGTCTCTCTATTATAAAAAAAATCTTGGAAGGAGACGAGATGTGATTTTCTTGGAGAGACACTTACACGTCCCGCGAGACGAGTCTTTATGCCAAGAGATTTAACCACACCCACGACCGGAAATAAAAGACAAAGAGTAGATGACAAAGTAGAACATCGTAAAGAATTCAAAAATGCTGGTGCAGTACACATGCAGAGCAGGTTAGAGATAATGGAAGTACGAAAATTTGAAAGTCTCAAAAAAAAAGATAGTAAAGATTGCTTTCGTGCAAACAAATGGAAATTATTACTCGGTGAAATAACGGAACAGCGTAAAGAGATCAAAGATATTGTTCAGATTTAAACTTTAAGTCGGAGACTTGTAGATCATCTATTTCATGTTGCCTTCAGGGAAAAAAAATATTGTTTCTTCCCAATGAAGAGGCTTATCAGTGAATTTAAAAGATTTGTTGTTTGGCGAAAGTGAAATCCCGCGAGAGAAAATTTCAAGCCCCACAAGGTAAGAGCTTATGCAAAGAGATTTGAAAAAGTCCTGCCCACATAACCACGCACACGGTTCAATCATTTCTCATTTGTGTGAATGCTATTGTGAAACACATTTCTTGTAGAGAGAAAGAAATGATAATCACTCACGGGCAGTTATACAGTGTGTTGTCACAATGTAATTCCAAACACAGAATCAAAATTCAATGCGATATTGCTGAAAAGGTAGAAGTAAAAAGAGATCTAATATGTGGACATAGGTGATACGACAGAAGTATGTAGATATTGTTTGGCTTTAAACTTTAAGTCTGAGACTTGTAGATTGTCTAAATCGTGTTGCCATCACGGAAAAGTAGTGTTTCGTCCCAATGAAGAGGTCTATCCTCGAGAATTAAAAGTTTAGTTGTTTGGTGAAAGTGAAATCCACATATGTGAGCGACAGAGACATGAATTTGCTGGTGCAAAGCACAGGTTTTGTTGTCGAGCAAAGCAAGCAGGGGGCGAAGCACTCCTGTTTATATATAATGATATGGGCGCAGGTCACTTAAACTTTTCATTTTCTTAAATAAAAATAAATCTGCTTTTAATTATAATTTATTTTGCAAAAATACGTTTCTGTTGTTTTACTACAGACTGGTAGTGACAAAAAATGCAATGAGATAGGCGGTGAGATAAGTTACAGTACTTACTGCAAAGAGAAGAACACAGCAAAACTAGATAGGCTGACCATAGGAAGAAGACAATATCCAAGCACACTGGCCACACAGCCACATGACACTTCAATTCTGCTCATCACGTTTAACAACGTGTACATCCCAAGGCATCCAATAGCGCTAATTCCATAAACATAACCAAAGTGAACTTTTCCAGCCTGCAAAAATGCATGAAACACATCATTTAAATTTTGATCATAATATCAAAGAGTGTTTGAGTTTAATTTAATGGTCTTCTTTCTGTGTATTTGAATTGTAGTGGAATGTGCTTAAAATAATTGCTTTAGGTCTAAATAAGTTCATTTGCATTATAAAATATTATTTAAGTAATAAAAAAGATCACTATTTAATGTGTCAATATGATTTGTGCTGCAGACATACATGATTCATTTTTTGGTATATATTTTCACATTGTTTGAGTTTGTATTAATAAACACATACTGTACAGTATCTACATATGTAGCTTGGACGAGTTTGGATTGTTGCCTGCTTACTTTACCAGTTGCAGCTTCATGGGGAAGGGGCAAAGAGTAAGACACTGTTTAAAAAACACAAACACACACACAGTTTGACAGAAGGCACCTGGGAGACTCTGAAGTCATCTGAAAGAAGTTTCTAAGGAGTGATGAGAAAAACATTGTTTTAGCCATCAGACTAAATGCCATGTTTGGTGTACGCCCAAATCACACTGTTATGGAATGTGAGTTTATTGTGTAGTAAAAGTGATCAAGAATGTTAAAATGTGTTTTAGTTATCTGTCTTGGTTGGATTTGTAGTTTGTTACTTTGTTAAAGGCATTTGCTGGATGGTAAGCGCAGCATAGAACTGAAACTTTTTACTCTTATTTTTTTTTGTTTTATTTTGTTATATGTGACCTCTGTAGCAGCAACTTATCAGTTAAAACAGGAAATGTTGGTAGCTGTGAAAGACAGGCTTGCAAATATAAAAACTTTCCACTTTAAGAAGGGACATTTGCAGACGCACAGGATTTAGACAATGATCCAAAGTTTAAACAGAAAAATGACATTTTTCCTATCATTCCACCTGCTTAAGACTTAGAAGCTTGACCTTTACATGTGTTCACGTGATATGTCAAATGACATTGGACACAGAGGGGATAGGCATGTTTACCTAGGCCCTGACAAACGTTTCAAAATTAGCAACTTCAGGCAAAAAAAGAGAAGGAGGAATAGGGAAGACTGAACACCAGATGACCCATGTTGTTAGATGTATGAGATAAAGCAATAATGAATCTTAAGAGACATTGTGTGTGGCTCTCATTGCCATTGTCGGTCATAGTTGCTGAAATATCTATGTTGTATGGTGATTTGACACATACATTTACCTTTTTCTTCTGCTGTAGGCACATTGATAATATTTAAGAATTTTGAAGACTATAATGACTGGATAAGGTATCTAAACTTGCTCCTTGTTTTGATGCCCTGTCTTATTACCCAGTATCTAGAGATTACAAGAGAGTAGGATATGGAGTTGCAGTAGCAGTAAGCTGTGGGTGAAATTAAACCAAAGTCACAGGTATAAGTGGCTTCCTTCCAGCAAAGTAAGTGCAAAGATAAGACGACAAGAGTCGGAATAGAGGACACACATGTGTGTCAACATAACACATTTAGAACATGGACACCCAAAAACGCTTGTATAAGAAAACTTTAACAATTCCCACAGTAAAGTAGGATGGTGAAAGCATCATGCAATGGAAATGCTTCTCTGCAGCAGGCCCTGGAGGGTTTAGTAGAAGGTAATATGAATGTAGCAAAGTACTTGAAGAAAACCCACAAGGCAATGACCCCTAGCATAAAGTCAAAGCTACACAGGATTTTCCTAAAAACAAACACTATTAATATCCTCAAGTGCTAGAATCCAGCTCTCATTCTAATTGAGAATGTGTGCCAGGGTTTGAAAAAGGCTGTTCACTCACAATCCCCATTCAATCTGACAGAGTTTTTAAAAGAAGAACAAGGAACAACTGCAGTGTTTAGATGTACAAAGCTGAGAAAGACCAGACTTAAGGTTGTCATTACTGACAAAGGTGCATCAACTAAATACTGACTTGAAGGGGGTGAACACTTATCTAATCAATTGCTTTGTGATTTATATTTGTATTTTAGACCGCTTTGCAGAGATCAAACTGGAAGGTTTCAGCTACCAAACTCTACAATCAGTATTATATCTGAGTGATAGCATGGACATAAATCAGGGGTGTCCAACTCCAATCCTGGAGGGCCATAGTGGCTGCAGGGTTTCAGTCTATCCATTCTCTTAATTAGTGACCAGGTTCTGCTGCTAATTAACTTATTTTACCTTATCTGTAATTGACTTTCTATTTAAGATCAGACCCCTTAATAATGAGACACAAAGTGAGCCAACACACAACCAGATAACCTGTTTACATCATACAATATCTTAAAATAGAGAAAGGTGAAGATCTCAATAATGTTGATCTGCTCAGGTCTAAAAAACATTTTGATGGTTCTCTTAGAAAAAAGAAAATCGACTGTTTTAGAAATGTCTGTTGTGGCAGAATGAGAGTACCAACAAGCCATGGAGGTAAAAAACTTGTTTAATTAACAACAAGAATAGTCTTCTAATTAAGCAAATAGTTTGAGAGAAATAGGTTGGACTTAGCTGGTCATCTGTTGGCTCACTTGCCATCCCATTTTTGTTTGGCTGCCATTTAAGAAAACAAAAATCAATTAGGAGGATAGAGTCTTTTAAAACAAGGCAATTAAAACAAAGGGAATAGAAGTCAATTAACAGCAGAAATGGGTCCCTGATTTAGAAAGTGACAGGATAGAAAACCAGCAGCCACTGTGACTTTCCAGAATCTGAATTAGACACACCTGACATAAAATAAAGTAAATCAAATTTGATGTCCCTTTCTGTTGCATTTCCTTATAAAGTACCAAATTCTTAACTCAAAATAGTCAAAGTCTGAAAGTATAATCCAAAGGTCTTAAAAGAATACTAAACCTTTATCAAAAGAAAAAGAGCACAAAAAAGTGCCAAAACAGCATAACATCGAAGCTTGGTAAGGCCACAGCAAAATGCCAGTGGTGGGCAGCTCTCTTAAATAAACGTCTCAGGTGATTGCACTCCTTATATGAGGCCCCATCTTTGAACACACAAAGCACAATGAGGGAGAAGGGCCAGTGAGAATTCAAAAGCCCAAGAAAAAGCCGACAAGAAGAAATGAAAAGAAAATTACAACCATGAGGAAAAATGAAAACAAGGACAAAACTATCCTGTAAATCTAACAATGAGATATCAGTAGTTACTAATTATCACAAAAACTCTTAATAAAAATTAATATTCAAATCTGACTGACTATTAGCTAAGTACTGTAGATACTGAATAACAATATCTGGTATGTAACATTTGTTTAATCCATATTCTGCTTTAACATAATGCTATATTTAATACAGTATGCTAATTAGGCATTTACAATTACTTGGTAGTCATTGCACATTTTCAACTGGCTACATCCTTATCTGTTTGATAGGTAAATTGTGGTTTGCTTTAGGCCCCATAAATCACCAAAGACATTGCCTTCATCCTTCTTTACCCTTGTTTTTAACTTAAATGCTCTCTCTGGGCTTAATCACTCATTGACTTGAATGTAACTAGATTTATAAATATGGGCTAACAAGTGAACAGAGATAGTATATAGTCTGAGCTGCCCAAATACTTAACTTTATACTAGAAACTTTTAAATGAACTATTCCTTTTTTTCATAACAGTTTATTACATCATGGTGGATTCAAAAACTATTCAGATCACCTTCTTCTTATTTTACTGTGTAGATTTAATTTTAAATGGATACTTTTGCCATTTTTGCCCATTAATCTACACTCAATAATTTATAATGACAAAGTAGAAACGTGTTCAGAAAAGTTTGCAAATTTATTAAAAATCAATAACTGAAATCTCTCACGGAGTCGAAATTTCAGTGAAGAACTCAGCTTCTTAATTCAGTACTCTGTAGAAGCTCTTTGGCAGCAATTACATCTTTAGGTCTTGTTGGGTAAGTCTTTAAAAGCTTTGCACACCCAGTTTTGGGCAGTTTATCCCATTCTTCCAGGCTGATCCTCTCAAGCTCTGATAAACTGAATGAGAAGTATCTGTAAACTGAAATCTTTAGGTCTCTACACAGATGTTATGTAGGATTTATGTCTGGGCTTTGGCTGGGTCATTCAAGGACAGTCAGAAACTTGTCCCAAAGCTACTTTAGCATTGTCTTGTCTATATGATTCGGATCAAAGATCTCTCTTTATTTGGCTACATTCACTCTTCCCTCAATTCTGACCAGGGTTCCTGTTCTTGTCAGTGAGATGCAATAAGGATGATATTATTAGGCAGGTAATGAGTAGTGTCTTGGTCTTCCCAAAAAAATCATAATAAATCTTTTTCATTATGCTTTCAGAGACATTTAAACTGACAAATACCTTTTATTTTTAAAGCGGATTCTGTCTAGCCACTCCATAAACAGCTGATTAATTGAGTACTGCAGAGATGGTTGTCCTTCTGACAGGTTCTGCCATCCTCCTGAAGCTGTATTAGAGGGACTGTTGGGTTCCTGGTCACTTCCCTGGGCAAATTCCTTCTTGCCCAGTTACTCAGTCTGGCCAAATGGCCAACTCTAGGAAGAGTCCTGGGGCCTCATGTTTAAACGGTGCGTACGCACAGAAATGTTGCGTAAGAACTTTTCCACGTTCCAATCGCGATGTATAAAACCTACACTTGGCGTAAAGCCACGCACTTTTCCACGGTACCTCATGCCTTGTCGTACGCAAGTTCTCCACTCGGTTTTGCAAACTGGCGGCACCCAGCGTCAAAGCAATGGTACTGTTCTTGTGTGATTACTCATTATTTTCATTACGCGGCTTTATAAATACACAGAAACTAACCGCATATTGTTTATTAGTGTAATGCATCTGATTGTAATTAACTCGTAACAATATAATGGTCCAGGGAACAGCCATAGTATTCCAAATACCATAACTGCTTTAGCGTTGTTACTCTCACTTCTCCTTCTTCTTCTTCTTCTTCTTTCAGCTCCTCCCGTTAGGAGTTGCCACAGCAGATCATCTTTTTCCATATTACTCTCACTGCACGACTTGGAGTATTTATATCACTGTATCTGAGTGTGAATCACAGCAGCAGCTGATCGGAAAGAGAATTATCGCTATACAGCTTTAAGGACACGCTGTCTCAGCCACTGCAAAACGTTTTAAAGCCTTTTCTGTACAGACCTCGCGGTTCAGAAACAGTTTTAATCCCAAGAACTTTAAATGCACTCAATCAATTGCTCCTTGTAGAATGGTTTGTACTTATAAGTACAATCACCACACTGTAAACTTGCACTACAGTTATAATATCTCACAACCTGGGCCACTTTATAAAGCGCGTATTTACATATGATGAAGATATCATTTTTAAGGTGAAATGCAGCAAAATATGTTTGTTAAATTATACACATAAAACTTTAACTTCATTTAAATAATCTATATTCTTCACTGGGAGTGTCGTTAAGGATAGAATAATTAAACATGTACTACGAAGATATTTCAATGTTCTTTAAATGTTTTGAAGAATCGGCGCTAAGCTTACAGATGGCTTAACGTCTATTACAGAGCTGATTGTATGGCGATCGGTTACTTGGGAAAGAAAAGCACTAACTGCAGGGCGCTACGCCAATATATATTGAATATAAAACAGAAAGAGAAAATAACAACACAGCTAAAAACGCAGCGACAAATTTCGACAAAAGATAAATGCTTGTCATGAGCACGAAGCTCATGAAACACATGTTTAATAATGTGCTTTAGCTCCTATCATCATGAAAATTACATCACGTATACATCTCAGTATTTTAGTTATTCAGAGAGCTGTACTATCACAAATGTAATGGACTCTGTGTCCAGTTGGAGGAAGAGAGCCAGTTTAAGAAGCAAGTAGTGATTCACACACATAGATCACATACGAGTAGAAGATCAAATACAAAACAAAGCATTTAACGTGCTACTTTAATTACGATGTGATTTGAGAAACTGGTTAATTAAACGATTTTAAGATGAAGTTTATAATGTTCTACTAAATGACAAAATAAACTACGTGATTAAAGTGGAAATGTCGAGATTGAAGTTAACATTTCGTGCTTTTTCCCCACCGTGTGCCTTTTTCTCTGTACCCTAATAAACTTTCATATGACACTCAGACAGTGGGCTTACAACTCTTCTTTTCACGGCAACTTTGATATGTGACTTCTTTTTTATTTCCGGCACTGTGCGATTTTGTGAATGTGAGCTTTCAAGTTTCTCCAACACGCTATGTCACTCGATCAACTTCATTTTGTTGATTATACCACGGTTTATTTGAACAAATAGTATGTTTTTCCTTTGCCTCCACTTGGTATTCGCTGAAATTCTTATATTTTCCCTGTGCTTTTCCCATTGTCTTTTCACAGAAGGCTGCGCTTAAGGGCGATTTATATTGATTTGCATATTCAAAGAGGCGTAATTCTGGGAGGATTTGGGGCGTTACATAATGCGCGTGCACGAGCGTTAGTTTTCACGCTGATCGGGATTTATGTAGCGGAAGAACGTGGAAGTTGGAATACGCACAGATTCCTGCATCTGGATTTTTCTGTGCGTAAACACATTTCGGCTTTTGTGCTTACACCATGTTATAGTGCGAGTTCTACGCACTGCGTTATACATGAGGCCCCTGGTGATTTGAAACTTCTTACATTTCACAATTATTTAGAACCCTGCAATACTCGGAACACTCAAAGCTTTAGAAAAGGTTTCTTTGGTCTATACCTCACCAAAACTGGACTGCAGAGGTCTACAGAGAGTTCATTGAACTTCATGGCTTGGTTTTTGTCCTGACATGCAGTGTGAATATGGGGACATATGTGTTTCTAAATTTTGTCCAACCAATTCAATTTGCCACAGGTAGACTCCAGTCAAGTTCTAGACCCATCTCAAGGATAATTAAAACACACAGGATGCACCTGAGCGCAATCTGTAGCGTAACAGCAAAGGGTCTAATATACTTATGAGAAATTTCAGTTTTTGGTTTTTAATAAAACTTTGTTTTCACTTTGTCATTATGAGTTATAGATTGTAGATTGAAGGGCAAAAATGGAAAATGTATCAATTTAAAATAAAATCTACAATGCAACACAATATGAAGAATTGAAGGCATCTGAATACTTTCTGAATCCAGGGTATGTTAACTTTCTTTTTTAGTTGGTGTTTAATGTGAGCCTGTTACATGTAACACATCACATATCTTACTGTTCATTTTATGAAACTACTCAATTTATTTAAGGGTTGTGGTGAACTAGTGATAATCCGAACAGCATTCAGTCCATGTTTGGAACCACTTAAAGAGGCCTATAGCAATTCATTTTAGATTGCCTCCTCACTCATTTGTTCTGCTTATGGAGTCTGACACATTCTTACCATGTTTGATTGGGTTTTCATCATATACTCCATTATCCTCTCATATCTTAAAGATGTTCATGTTCATTTAAATTAATTATTTAAAGATGACCCAGTAACCAGGTGTGAGAGTATGTGGGAGCATATTCTAAGACTGTCTGGCATCATATCCAGGGAAGTAATCAAGAGTGTATTCTCTTGATGTAAGTGATTTTTGAAGTAATAAGTAATGAAGGGCATTTAAAGAGCTGCTACTGTTACCTGAAAATATGCAGATAATTAAGATTTTTCAAAATATCTGTTATCACCTTTCATGTGTGTGGAAGCCATGCCACTGATCATTGCTGGAGGCAGCCAGATTTATTTATTGTGAAAATATAGAACTTCTAAATTAAGTAATTACTTAGTCTCATTATTAAGGTGTTTAAAGCTTATGACAACACAGTATTTTTTCTATCTTATTAAGTGCTGCTCAAACAAGCTGTGCTTTTAAATAATCCTGTTTTAAAAATTAATAAGAAATGTTTCCTTCAAATTGTTCTTAATTTTTGCACATCATGAATTAGCTAAAACATAACCTACAAATAAACTTTTACAAAGACAAGAAAAGATCAAATATATTTCAATTTACAGTGCATAACACTAGCAAAAAATATGTATTTTTTGTTTTTAAAGTCTTAATTTTACCTATTTAAAATAGGCAGTAATGTAAAACATCAGGAAATTCTGCAGTTTACACTTACGAGTAGCAATGTTGCTCCTAATGCCAAACAAAACACCACTGGTCCTGTTAGATCTGTCTCATTCATAATGCTTCCATCTGTTTGCTTCAATGGATTTAGTACTGTCAAGGTTTTTTGCTGTATATGCTGGAAGTTAATACCCAGCTCTTCAAAAACAAAATACATAAACAAATACTTAAATAAAATATGTAACTTATTAAAGGTGAAAAATGTGAAAAAGGTTAACGGATCACATTTATTAGAATCATAGTTATCTGAAACTAAATAGAGACATCTAGTGGCAAATAAACTAGTACAGCTGTTTCAGCTTGTAGTGCTTAGGCCTTTCTTTACGTGTATTTGTGCTGCTTAAAGTACACCATAGTATAATTTCAATTACTGTCATTTAAAGGTGTGTACAAAATGAAAATATGGTTATTAAAATATAATACTGGCAAATCATGTGAGAAAAGCTTTATCATATATTATGCATATATATAAGCTTGTGAACCAAACTGGCAAAACCAGGAGAGATTGCAGTAATCAGATGAAATTAAGGCAAATGAAATATGTTGCATTAGCATCAGTAATTGGCTACTCATTGAGGAAATTATTGGAATTAAAGCCTGCTATTACTGCATCCCTACAGGATCCGAGTTTGAAATTACAGCTTTAGAAGACTGAGGATTTTTTACTAGTATGATTTTTTAGCCATAGGTTGCCAGTGACAAGGACTTGACTATAATGAAACACACCTTGTACAACTCCTACAGAAAAAGCAAAAGAAACAAACACACTTACAAGGGAAAAGTTCTTTGTACAATATACCAATGTGGAATGACAACAACCACCAGGGAGTGGCAGTTTCTTTCAAGTGGGATGCTTGGGAAATTAGGAGCATTATGCAGTGAAGGCATGTGACACTGCTGATTCAAAGGGGGCTTGATGCTCTATTCAATATGGAGTGTCAGTATTGAGGAGTGGTGTCGATAGTATTTTCAGGTCACTAGATGGCACTAGAGTGTTCCAGATTGGGAAATAATGGACCATGTTGACTCATTAAAGGTATTACTGAGGCTCTAAATGGCGCACAGTCCCAAGTCATAATAGGCAGGAACATGCTGTCCATTAAGAGAATTGCCAATATGGAGGCTAACTAGGAAACCTGCTGCTTTATTGGAACTGAATGTTCAGGGTTGCAAGGTTAACACAGTTCATTAGCCTAGTGGCATAGTTACCAATGAAAAAGCAACTTGGATCTGAAAGTGATTCAGTGGCGTAGCTTGAAGTGACCCTGAGAGATGGTTCATTGTTGTCTCAGCTCAGAGGGGGGTTTGGGTAATTACTCAGTGATGAGTGTGTAAGAAGGCTGGAGAGAGAGGTATGAAGGAACAATACACACAAATTGTTTATACTTCACTTTATATTTTATTCATTCTTCAAAAATGAAGCTATAGCACAATAATACTGTAAACAGTATATTTTCTAACTATTGAAGTATTGCTATTGGAAGCAATGCAAAGAAGAACCTTAAAATAATTAAAATATAGTTATCACATCATCAGAAAATGAAAACGTACCTTCCAGTAATGGGGGTTCATCATCAAAGCTATCTGGGTCTGAATGAAGAGAGCCTGTGACACTCAAAGGATGTAAAATCTGACCCAGATAAGGCTGTTCAGGAAACATTAAATCTTCTGGTGGGGAAATGCTAATTCAGAGAAAAATACATAGCTACAGAATTAATTAGTTAAATGCAAATCGTAATATTCTGTCTAAAATCACCTACACCTGAACTGCACTTCCCTGAACTGCATAGTTCTAACTGCCTTAGAAAGTGCCTTAGAAGTGACTCTCAGTTTGAAATTGTGGCAATAATCCTGGTCTTATCAGGGAAATGGTGCCGCTCCAGTACTGTTTCCAACAATTTGTGGGGTATGAACCCATATGCAATGGTAAGGTTCAGCCACAGCACATTTCAGATCTCCTTTCATATCTTGTGCCTCTCAGATCACCTGTGCAACCTTCTGTGTGTTTCAGGAATAAACAAGAACATAGGGATGCCACTCTTCTGAATATAGGTATTGATGCACTAATTCTTTTAGTGGTATTATGTCAGCTGTTGGGCAGTGACACTAAAGTAGTGAGATTTCCTAAACTGGAAAATCTTCTGTGAATTTTCCTCCTTGGCAATCCAGACACCTTCTGGAAATCTCCGCTGCTGGGCTGCCTTACCTATCCTCCACATAACCCTCAAGATATTCCACAGTCATTGTATTAGCCTGGGGCATCTCTTGTGCACTATGTAGGGAAATCTGCTGGGTCTGGGAACTGAGTTGGCTCTGGCAAACTTTACAAATTCCTTCATCTCCTTTAAGTTAAGCTGCTTGATGTTACAGTTAATGGTAGGTCCAGATGGGCCTATCAAGCCTCTACATTCCCCTATGTCCACCTTCCTTTCTTCATTACTGTAGATGTTGTAGAGATGGTGGTCTCCTATGTGAGGAATGCGAGGGAGCTACTGCATTTCTGATCTAACACTTGCTTTATGAACCCAAATGGGTTTCATTTCCTGGCCCTGTCTCTTGACCACCTACTGTGTCATTCTGCTCTGAGTTTCAGCACTACCTTTCTACCATTCCTTTCTTCCTGGTCTGACTTTTGAACTGCTTCTTCAGTGTCTGCAGGAGACCAATCTTCAACGTTTGTTCCTTAGCTGACTATCTTTACCATATTGTTCTTCATATGGAGTCTTGGTGACAATAGTCTCCACCATACCAAACCTCTTCATCAAAAATCATGATAATGGTTGTCATTGTCTGAAATTTCCTGCAAACATCCTTTATGTGGAGGCATTTAGGATGTCCATATAATCATCAAACTAGAGCCACTCTTTTTTTTACTAGCTACATGTCACTTCATTTGCTGATGTTCCATTAATCTGCTTGGTGCTAGGGCTGCTGGGACAAGTAGGTTTTGGGTCTGTCTCCTCCTGTGTCTCACCTAGGTTATTCCCTGTGCATTATTATATTTTCTTTTAAGTTATTATGGAATATATACATCCCATTTTATGACA
The DNA here is from genome assembly GCF_016835505.1 of Polypterus senegalus. Classification (NCBI taxonomy): domain Eukaryota; kingdom Metazoa; phylum Chordata; class Cladistia; order Polypteriformes; family Polypteridae; genus Polypterus; species Polypterus senegalus. The sequence continues at coordinate 140,831,451 of NC_053157.1, forward strand.
GATGCTCTTAGTCAGTACTTCAAGTCTATGTTATGCTACCAGAGAAATACATTACTGAAAAGCTTTTTACTACAAAACAGGTTGTAGCATTTGAATCTATTAACATAGAGAATGATCAGCATCTTTGCAAAGAATCTTAATATGGTTCCAACAGGTTCAACATTTTAGAACTAATATTGTTTGCATTTTGCAAAATATTTTTTATCTAGCAGGCTATGTCAATTTTATTTTTTCACTAAGACACAAGCAATGAAGAAATTTTAAAAATTATTGTGCATACTAAGGGATATTGTCAAAGCATTTAACAAGAACTTCTAAATAGCAACTTGAGCTTACACATCAAGTAACATACTAGCATTACTGTATAACATGACGAAAGTTCCACATTTCCCTCACAACTCCTATTTTTCACCTTTGCCATATAAACACCACTCTTACACAAAATTCTCTATTCATTTGTGCTTTGTTCTTGTATTTTCCAACTATTATTTTCTATAACAGCATGTTTGGCAAAATGAAATAAATAACAAATATAATGACAGCAATATTCATACAAATTGTATAGTCCTTGACTAACAGATTACTTACTTGCTGTGATAAGGATGACTGGATATACCATAGTTATACATGTCTTGTCCTTCATCGGTGTTAAAATTAGACTGATAAAAATCTTGATCAATGGGCTCAGAATATTCCATACTACAGAAAAAAGGTTGTGTTTTTTCATTACAATTATGGAGATGGATGGTCTAAAAGCATTGACAGTTTTTTTTCAATAATTTAAACCTCTTTGTGGTTATTTAATAAGTAGTAATGTAACATTGCACAATAAAACACTTTGTATAATTTGTTAGTCAGAAAAGACATAACACAATTTCTTTTAGTCCAGACTTTGATATATCCAACACGCATATTTACAAACGTCTAGGCATTATGCCTAACCTCAATAAAAAAGATGAAGAGGAAGCAAGAGAAAACAACATAGTGTTGTTCTTTTATCCTGACAATCATGCATAGTAAATTAATTCATGGTGGATTAATATAGTTAAACTTGAGACAGAACCACTCTCTGTGTCAGCCAGTAATCAGAAACATATTCAAATTAATATTTTATTGCTCTGTTCTTCCTGATAATTTTAAAATGCTGGTCTGCTGTATTTGGCATTTTGTTTCTATACTGTATATGGCTTTTCTAGTAATATTTCTATTAATGGTTTACATGTTCTGAGTGGCCAGCCCCTGCTTCCCACTTCCATAGTGACCAAAGTAGCCATTTAAGCTATTTTTCTCAAATCGTTAAATAAGATTAAAATTAGACTTTTGCCTGCTCCTTACAATTTTAAAAGACAAATTCCAACCGTAACAGTGGATCTACTTCATAACTCCTGTCTTTTTCTTCCATCTTTTCCATTTTCCTAAGAACAGATTCACTGATTCTAGCTGTCAGAGACACTCAGCTACCTTTATAGACCTTTGTTAAGCATTCCTCAAGAAAAAGACAACCAGAGGTAATAGGGGTGACCAAGAGAAAAAACATTAAACAGAGCAAGAATTAAAACCAAAGGTCTATTCTGTCATTTGTCAAAAACAAATCAAAGAATTATAGAAAGGAATACAGAAACAATAGTCAGGAACAAGGTAATCTAAAGCTGGTGACTTAACATATGTGCAAAAGGATATCTACAAATGTGAGTGATAATGCATCTGATGTAGAACTTTTCATAGCATTGCGCATTGACATTAGGCACGTCTCCTCCTGAGGTGCACTAAGTACCAGACAATGTAAAACAAAATGGTGCCAGAAATGGTACAGATTAATTTTCTAATTAATTGAAAATAACATAAAAAAAAAAAAAATCAAATAATATAATGCAGCACCACAATAAACTCTTATTAAGAAAGAACGATTAAGAAAAAAGCTGGAGCAAGCGTTACAAAAATTTCCACACATATAGAATCATAGCAGCCTTTACACTTAAAAGCAGTGGGGATCATGAAGGAACAATGCTGCCTTTTAGCTACAAGAATCTGACTCCCCACATTTGTATGGGTTTTCTCTATGCACACCAATTTCTTCTAGACATCTCAAAAACATGTTGTCTAGATTAGTTGTAACTTACACTGACATAAGACAGTGTGTCTGTGCATGTGCATGAGTGTTTCATATCTAGGACTGATAGGACAGTAGATATTGACATAGATTCTAGAGCCCATCAACCCTCCACTAGAGGTCTAGATGACACAAAATTTTAATGTCATTATATGATGTTTATATATTTTATTTCCAAAAGATTGGAAAAAGCAGAAAATATTGGTTAACAAGGAAAATATTTAAAGACAAAGTGAATGAAGGCATGCAAATATAAACAAAGATTTTTTATAACCTCATGGGACTGACTTTACCCACTTCTAACTATCACTCATTGGTCAAGAGTCCTGTCTTCAATTGAAAAAGCGACTTCAATGAGTCATTAGGTTTTCTGTATATGTACACACTGATAATTCAAGAAGTAACTATATAACAATATTTTAGAAAAAAAGAATTCATTTTTCATAATTTGTACAAGCGTTATATCCGCATAACAAAAATGTGAATTATGCAACACCAATAAAGTAAGATTTTTTTTTTACTTTTTTCATGAACATTTTGCCATTAAACAGCACTGGCCATCACTGATTTCTGTTATGGTATACAATTCTTTCTCTCCATTCTGCATGAACACATGAGATTTTTTTTTTTCACGACCACTGCAAAGTATATTGAGTAAGCAACATACAAAAAATAATTTATGGGTGGAGTATTTCTTTAGGAGACAGCAGCTTGCCTAAGAATGACAATCCAGCATTCAGCAACACTAGCAATCCAGAAATGCCAAATATAACATAATATATAATACTTAACCCAATTTATGGTCAAGACAGCAGCTCTCGGCACAGGGCAGGAATGCCATGGAAAGATGCCAGCCTATCACAGGGGTCACTCATCTGCACACCCTTGCAAGACCAGTTTGGAATAATCAATTTATCTATCCTTCATGAAGTACCTGAATACCTGGATGAAAACCCACACAGGCACATGCAGAAGTTGCAGACTTTATACAGGCAATATCCAGGGACAAACCAATGATGGTAGAACCATCAGGCAACAACTGTAACCACTTTAACACCACCCTTACTGTGTCCATGTTTAAGAAAGTATTTCAAAATGAAAGTGGCATCTCCTCTCCATTCACAGGTTTGAATACTTTTTGTGTATGTCCTCTCAGTCTCCATTTTTTAGGATACTGGAGAGATATATTTTCTTTAGTTTTACTATCACAGATCAAATTCTACATGCATAATTAAAATTGGTAGATGTTATCTTGACTCTCTCAAGAAATGTTATGTTTATTTCCTTTCTTGCCACAGCTGAAAAAAAGGACACAATATTGAGGTACTTTTAAGACTGGCATAGTGGCCTAAATTTGCTAATGTATTTTTTTGAATGATGCTACTGAAAGATATGCTAAAGTGCACTCAAGTAAATCAATATAAGGAATGTAGTGCACATTTAAAATGCACATCTTTTGTGAAAAATTAGATTATACATTAGATTATACAGGGTGAGGCAAAAAGAAGTACCACATTTCAAATGTTTATTCTACAAAAAACGCTACAAGATAAAATTAATTTCATTATGACGCAAGAAAGGATAAACAAAGTAGATTTTGTTCACTGTGTTTTAAAAATGATGTCTTCAAGGTGGTGGCCATCATTAGTGAGACAATTTCTGAATGCACGCTTGACTCATTCAGTCATTTCAAGGGGAATAGTGGCAATTTCGTGGCGAATAGCATGCTTGAGGGCTTCAAGGTTTTGATATTGGTGTGTGTGTATACCTTCAACTTGAGATAGCTCCACAAGAAGAAATTGCATAGAGCAAGATCATGCGAACATGTAGGCCATCCGACATCGCAGTTTGGCTTCCCCAGAAACATCTCCTGCAAAACTTGTATGGATCTCCATGGTCTGTTGAAACCAGGCATCCACGACATCCAGTTCTTCCAGTTGGGGCCGCAAAAAGTTCTGTAGCATATTAATGTAATGTTCTGAAGTGACGGTGACTGTTGCTCCCCATTCCTCAAAAAAGTAAGGGCCTATAATACCAAATTCATCAACTCAGCATCAAACTGGAACACGCTCACTGTGCAGGGTCCTGTGATGAAGTTCACGATGGTTGGTTTCAGCCCAATAGCGAAAGTTTTGCTTATTTACGTAACCATTCAAATGGACATGTGCATCGTCACTGTGCATGATGATGGCATCTCGATAAACGGTTTGCAGGCTGTTTGAACACAACTCTCTATGGCTCTCCCAGTCTCTCTCAGTGAGTTCCTGCACTGCCATTATTTTGTATGGATAAAATGTAAAGTCCTCATGCAAAATCCTCCTCAAAGACATGTTGAAAATGCCTTAGGCAGAAGCATGTTTAGGAGACTAAATTGATGCCTTACAGGTTGTATGTTTTCGTATAGTCCAAGGATGACTTGGAGATTTTCTGTTCAATGTTGTACCTGTCTGTCTAAATTTATCCACTCACAGAAGAACTGATTTTCCGATTTGGGACGTCACCGTTAGGAGGAATGCTGAAATGCATTTGGAAGGTGTGTTGCATAGTGATGAATGATTCATTGTTTTTGAAGAATGCTTCGACAGCAAAAGCACGGTGCACACCGGACTAAGGCATGTTGCCAACTGAAAACTACAAGGGATTGCCTATCAAAGGGCCCCCAATCCACTCGGCTGCCTCTACTTCGCACAATGACCTTGAGAAAAGTGGTACTTCATTTTGGCTCACCCTGTACATTGGCATTCAAAGACACCAAGACGAGTAGTAAACATGAACGACACATTGTGGAAGGTGCGCTTCCGTTACCTTGTGCTACTGAGCTCCTGAAATTAAAATAGCAAATTCAGCTTTTCTCAGTGTCAGGTCTTTTGTTCCGTTCCTTTTTCTCTCTCCCTGAAATTACTACAAACATTTTGACGGGTTTTCCCCAGAGGTGTATTCTCATTTGAGAATCACAATTGTCCATGCGAGGCTACATCAAGCCTCCACAAAAATGGCCACAGCAATATAATTTTAATTTTTGATAACAGAAATAGTATTTTGTGTAAGAGACAGGTGGATGTACTAATACCTAAAATATGCACAAGTTAGCTAGTATACAACAAAGAGTTATATCATAAGAAAAAGAAAATATCTAAGCACTGCTCATAGCAAGCAATTGGAACAATTAGCCATTGCAAAACTATACCAAAAATAACATCTATGTTTAAATCATCAGTATAAGAGTGAATTTTCGAAATGCTGCTAGTGCCTTCAGGTGAACTGAGAATCACAGAGAATTTAACAGAAGATGCTGTTTCTCCTTGTTCCAATTGTACATGGCCATGAGCTTTTTAATAAAAATGTGCCAAGAGACCTGACAAACCCAGACCCAGGCTATTTAAATAATGATATGCAGCATTGGAATAGAAACAAGTAAATAGTAACACTGGGATCTCAAAAAATGTAATTGTTATGTTAATTCCACTTCAGTTTTCCCCAATTTGCAATAAATTGACAGTGCATAGCATGGGGTAATTTATTCTCAAAAAAAAAACATTGGTTTGAAAAGTTTCTGATTTCACCCTATAAGCAGGTGAGTTTGAAATACAGTGTAACTTCAGTAGCAAAAACTGTTAAATGCATGAAATTGTCAATGATTTCTCATGGTCCCATTACTGCAGATATGGTAACACTGAGTTAATTAGTGCAGATATGGAATCTCTGTGTTAATGAATTTTTGTTGTTTTTTTTTTCTTTTTACTTTTACCCTTAGTTATTTTTATAATTAATTAGTATCCCAATTTAGTCTAATTGAGGAGTTAATATTGTTATTTTTGTTGTTTCAGGTTGTTTTTCCTTACATAGATTTGTTGTTGATAGCAGCTGTGCTGTTATTAAAGCATCAGAGCATGATGTCCAATTGTAGCTCACCACACCACATACAACCTTTTTCTCTGAAACCAAAAAAAGGCTATGTTCACTGCAGCCCAATTCCCATATTTCCCTTATGTGACAAAGATCTGATTTGTATTTAGCAAAAATGGAAAAAAAACTTTGCAGAAAAGGATTTAAACTACAGTTGTATTTAAATATGCTCAAACCAACTGTTCTGATCTTTTGTTGCCTATTTCTCTTCCTTGCCATCAAGAGCTGACAAATTCACAGACATCCTACACTTAAAAGTAGCTCAGCAACCTGCATATGTCTATTAGTTTGGGTCAATATCTGGCAAAATGTTTTTATTCATTATACATTGAAGACAGACATTTGGTCTCCTATCCGATTTGAAAAAAAAGATCAGATATGAGGTAAAAACCAGGACCAGGTCACTTTTAGCTGCAGTGAGAATGTAGCCTTAAAAGACTCAGGGTTCTTCAGGTTTTCTGTTTAACAACAGCATCCAAAACATGTTAAATGTGTAAAAACTCTAAATATGGGAATGTTAAATCGGGATCCTATTGAAAATGCTTTTGTTCAAGGAGCAATGTCAGATATCAGGTGTAAATGCAAAATCCACCTGACAATGATTGAAATTTGCATATAGTCTGAGTTAATATGATAGAAAGAGTTGAAGTAATTTGATGTATGGTCTGCTTTCTATTTCTTCAAAACTGGTGAAAATATTCCTCACAAAATAGTGACTCTTACTTTCCTTCAAATAACTAAAATCATGGAAATAGTCCTACAGGAAAACTATTTAATTGTTGAAAGTTTTCTGATGTGTTACCGATTATTTCTGATGTGCCATTGATATGTTTAGGGGAGTTTTTAACAGAAGGTAGAGAGAGAGGATTGGGTCCTTGGCTGAATATTATTAGTCCGTTTTCCTCGTGCCATATAAATGAATCCGCCTTTGAGCCAAAAGAAGGAACTAACCCAGGAGAGATAGGATACTAATCTTCTGCAGCCTCAAACAAAAATGGATACACACCAATACACTCCAGTTTACCTAAGAGTGTAATTCTAGACTACTACCTATGCAATACATGAAGAGACCTCATAGATATTAGAGAGGCACCTAAACTCAAAATTGAACCTGTAAACCAAACTATGTGGTGGGAACATATTTCACTTAATCAGCAATTAAATTATATTTATATTATGCGAATAGTAAGACAGAATATAAATAAAATATTTGAGTGAACTTACAGTACATGACTTTTCAATACATACAAAGAAATTTTCATGCACTTTATTGGAATTTACAACAGTTGGTTTTCCAAATAGTTTATAAGGATTCATATTATTCACACTAACACGGTATATGTTAGTATGGTTAAAATTTAAAGCTAAAATGTTTTGCATTTATGATTTCAATACAACTGATCAACATATTAAGCTATATAGAGGACATTTAAATGTTCATACCTTCACAGAAATGCAGGTATATGCAATAGTTCGCTTTCTTCATTTAACAAGAGGGGCTGAGTATACCAGGACACTGGCTGTAAGCAGAGTAAACAAGAGCTATTTAAAGAATTCTAATTTTAAATCGTGACAAGTGTTAACAGCAGTTGCCATGCTGTATAGAATTTCAGCTCTTTATTCCCAACATCTTTTTCATATGGAAAAAACACTGTGAATATATTTTTTTTCATATTGTATAAATCTGAATGAAATCAATAACTCAATTTAAAAGCATATTTTTAAATTCATCAAAAGGTTGCAACATTCACAAACTGAAAATACTTCTGTTTTAAATGTTTCCTTTTGAATATGTATTATTACATGCATTGTAGGATGGATCTTGAAAGAGAAGGTAATAGCTGAAGGACATTGAGGCCACGGGTGAGACTTTTTGGTCCTTTTCCCTCACTTCATTTTGCTTAAAAACTGCATTTATGATTTTATTAGCATTATTCATGTATCCAACCATCCATTCATTTTCAGAATTATTTTTCCATTTATAGGCTCATGGAAAACCACAGCTTATCTTTAAATGAGTACAAGAAAGGAACAGTCACTTGATAGGTAACCAAGTCATCCTAACACAGGTTCCATCATACTGAGATAATTCTGAGATACCTATCATTTTTAATGAGGTAGGAGGAAAATGGTGTAGGTGGAAATCATGTCCCAAGGGAAAAATGCACAAAATGCACAAAGCATTTCACTAGCTGGGGAACTACATCATGGTTACCTGAAGCAACAGCACTAATTATTGCACTAGAATTTTGCCACCTTATGAATATTATACCATTTCAGTCTTATTTAATATATTTTATGGATTTCCGTGAGCTAGAGCTCCTCCTGGTAGATTTAGGAACAAGGTAAGAACCAACCATGGATGATGTTAAGTGGACTGCAGGGTATTTATTCACACTCATATAGTTTAGCATCCTCGATCAAACTAACCTGCATGTCTCACAAACATGGAAGATATTAACCAGGTTAGGATTTGGATCCAGTTTGCAAGTTTCTTGTCACTGAAATAGGAAAAATCTCATTGTCTCTGAACTTCATAAAGATAATTTAAAAGCTAGGTATGTTACCAGTACCCCACCAAATAACTGTTCTACCACTCATATATGATTGTAGTAATGTGGCCAGAACATGATTTTCTATATTTATAACATGAGTTCAGTATATAGTGTGAATTACTATTTTTACATTTTAGTCTTCTTTAAAAGATTAAAAAATGTAATTCATATTTTTACTGAACTAAAAATGTAAACATAAGTTTTTTGGCAGGTTTACCTTTGTCACAGATGATATTGAAAGGGCCTAACATAGACTTGAAAACCTGTGTTTACATGGTATAATGCTGAAAGGCAGCACAAAATCGCATAACATGAAAATACAGTATATCAAACAATGCACCATTGTTCACATATATGGAGCTGGGTCAGTTCATACACTGACAAGCTACTTCAGTAATAAATGTATTTAACATGAAAAAGTTATCCATAATCAAGAAGGCAGAGTAAAGTAGTGGTTAGTGCTACCTCTCACAATGTCTGGGTTCATTCCTGGCCCGGCTTACTTTTAATCTAGTGTTTGTTCATTCTCCTCCTGTCCACATGAGCTTTCTTTGGATACACCCACTTCCTACAACCCAAAGATGTTTATGTATTTAAGGTTCATTGACAACTCTAAAATATTTGCAAGTGAAAAGCAGTTTTGTTTTGACCTGTTCTGTTTAGCTTCAGAATGGAATGGTATGGGAGTGGGTGTACACTACAAAAGGTATTTATTACATGTCAAAACCCAGCATTTCCAAATTTGTCATCAGAAAACAGTTTAGTCAGGATGGAAATGATAACATCAAGTATGACACACTAGTTTACAGAAAGTAAACTCTCTAACTCTCTTTAGAATGCCAAAAACACAAAATATTTAAGGGATATATACAGTATTCAACTTTTTAGTTGAGGGCTAATTAAACTAGGGTACGGGGGGCAGGGAGTTTATGACAGGCCAGGTTTAGAACTGTACATGAAGAAACAAACAATGGTGTAAAAATAAACATGCATAGTAATATTTTTTAACCCAATGTTTAAATGCAAAAGTAAAATAAGTAACCTATTAAAAAGAGCTTGCCTTTATCCTAGAAGTATGAAAAAAAACAAGTGAGTTGGAGTTATATGTAGCAGAGCATAATTATGATATTATAGCAATAACAGGAACCTGGCTAAATAGTAAAGATGAGGATGAGTGTAACACAGAGAAATACACAATTTTTAGAACAGAAAAGGAGGTGGGGTTGCTGTTTATGCCAAACAGAACTTAAATGCAAGTCCTCTTTAGTTGGATGATGAGCCCCATTTTACTGAAGGCATCAGGCTTCTTCTGGAAAACATTAGGGAAAGAGGACTCATTTTAGGAGTCTGCTACAGAACACCCAATGCAGACAACAATTTTTTAGTAATATTAAAAAGGAAAGTTTACAGGGTGATATTATAGTCATGGGGGACTTTATCTACCCAAATATTAACTGAGATAATGTTGCAAATAGCAGAGTACAATAGCAGGAGCTTTTAGAAGTAAACAGTGACTGTTATTTAACACAGTATGTTAAGGCATCGATGAAGAAGTGGTCCAGTGACCACAATATAATAAAAGTTCTCAGTGCTTTGAAAGAGTGCAGATCAAAGGCTAAAACTGATGTTTAACTTTAGTACGGCACATTTTGAATAGATCTGGCAAGGTATAAGCAGGATAGATTGGGATAAGGTTTTAAGTGTGTTTACTTCTTCTGTAAATAATTTTAGATTAAGGTTTCTGCCAAGCAAATAAATGTAGATGTAAATGTAAAAATATTTTACATATAATGCAGGACAAATACATACCTAAATTTGGAATTAATGGAAAATTAAAAAAGAAACTCTGCAGTGGGTTAATAAAGAATTGAAAAAGAACCTGCAAAGGAAAAAAAACAGCTGTATAAGGTTTATAAGATTAATAACTGCAGTGTGAATCACAGGGTGCATGAGAACATGGTGGTAACCATTAAGAAGGATATTAGAAAGCCTAAAAGACAGTTAAAGAGGAATATAGCAGATAATTGAAAGTTGACCCATTCTTTCAGTATTTTAGTAGTAAAAGAACAGTTAAAGAGGTGGTGAAGTGCATCAGGAATAGTAAAGTGGAATTAAAATACAGACAGTGAAATAGCAGGTCCTCTAAACTCACATTTTTCTAAGGTCTTCACATGTGAGGAAGTAGATAACCTCTCAACGGTAAAAGGGACTACTAAGGATACTGAGTGATTTGGAAATTGTAGAATTGTAGAGGGAGAGGTACTGCTTAGATTAAATATGTTGAAATCATACAACTCATCAGGACCAGATAATATTTACCCTTGAATTCTGTAGGAGATTAGTGAGAACATATACTGTATAAACCCTTCACACATATTTTTTAGGAAATCACTAAGCACTGGGGAAATTCCACAGGACTAGAAAAAGGCTTATGTCCCGTCATATAAAAAGGGTGACCGGGTAGATACAAGCAACTATAGGCCAGTAAAGCTTAGCATGTATTACAGGTAAATTAATTGAAGGAATTACTAAGGATAAGATTGAGCAACACATTGTAAGAACAGGTGTTTTACTGAACAGTCAGGGTTCAGTAGAGGGAGGTCATGTTTTATCAACATGCTGGAATTGTATGAGGAAGCAACAAAAGGGTATGATCAATGTCGAGCTTAAGCTACTATTTATCTTGCCTTTCAGAAAGCATTTGATAAGTGGCCAAATGAGAAGTTCGGCATCAAACGAAAAGAAGTGGGAGTTCAGGGTGTTGTTTACAGATGGATACAAAATTGGCTCAGACATAGGAAGCAGAAGATTATGGTGTGAGAAACCCTATTAGAACGTGCTGACATTAAGAGTTGTGTTCAATAGGGGTCAATGCTGGGGATGCTGTTATTTTATATATACATGGGTGGGCAAAAGTACGTTTACAGACAGGAAGGTTATGATTACCACAATAGTTTTATTAACTTTATTAACTTAAAAACAATGGCACAATGCACTTTTGATACAATTTTGTAAGTGCTCAAACCACCTAATAGAGTAATCATAACTGTAAACCTTCTTTTTCCCATCCCTGTATATAAATAATTTGGGTCGGAATATAAGTAAGAAGAAGGTTAAGCTTGCAGATGATACCAGGCTAGGCGGATCAGCAGATAACCTAGAATCCGTTGAATCATTACAGAGGGACTTAGACAGCATACAGGCTTGGGAAGATTTGTGGCAGATGAAATGTAATATCAGTAAATGTAAAGTATTACATGTAGGAAGTAAAAATATCAGGCCTGAATACACAATAGGAGGATCTGACAATCAAAAGTACACCTTATGAGAAGGATTTAGGAGTTGTAGTGGATTTGACACTATCAATTTCCAGACAGTGTTCATAAGCCATTAACAAAGCTAACAGAATGTTAAGTTATGTAGCATGATGTGTAGAGTACAAGTCCAATGATGTTATGGTGAAGATTTGTAATGCCCTGGTGAGACCTCTTCTGAAGTACTTATATATTTTTGGTCTCCAGGCTACGAAAAGGACATAGAAGTCATAGAAAAAGTCCATAGAAGAGCTACTAGGATAATTCCTGGACTAAAAGGGGTGAAATACGAGGGAAGATTAAAAGAGATGAGTTATTTCAGTTTAAGCAAAAGAAGATTAAGAGGAGACATGATTTAACTGTTTAAAATTATGAAGGGAATTAGTACAGAGACTGTTATTTTAAAATGAGTTCATCAAGAACACAGGGACACAGTTGGAAACTTGTTGAGGGTAAGTTTCGCACAAACATTAGTAAGTTTTTCTTTGCACAGAGAACCACAGACACAGGGAATAAGCTACAAAGTACTGTGGTAGACAGTATGATGTTAGGGACTTTCAAAACTCGACTTGATGTTTTCTTGAAGGAAACGACTGGATAGGACTGGCGAGCTTTGTTGGGCTGAATGGCCTGTTCTCGTCTAGATTGTTCTAATGTTCTAATATATGATGCCTGCCCAAGTTTTTCCATCAGATCGTCCACACACGGCATCGGGTATGCATCAAATTTGGAAATCTTATTCAAATGCCTAAAATCAATACAAAACTGAACCTATCCAGCTGTGAGACAAGTACAATTAGGAGGGTAGGGTTGCTGTACTTCTTGGGGATCCATTGGAGTAATGACCCCACTTCTGGCACCATGTGATGTGTGAGTCACTGTCTTGTGCCCCAAAACACAAAGCTGAGTCTCTATGATGTTAGGGACTTTCAAAGCTAGACCTCATCATTGAGTCATCATTTTACATTGGTGTGTAAAGTCTGAAGAAAGCATTTTTATTGTTGGAGAGGCCACATAAATCAGAAACAAACTGTTTCTCCACCACCTAAAGTGTTCCTAATAGCATTTGATGCCATATCACAAGCTTCACAAATTGTTTTTATACACCCAGGCCATTAAACTGCAATATCACATTCATTCATCTGTTTAATCTGTCACCATGACTCTGCTGTGGAAAACACCTGTATTACCAATATGATTGCACTATTTAAGTCAGTTTAAACTTACTGATTGCCGTTGCTTGTTCTTTTTGGTATATGTTTATATGATTATTGCTCATATTTATATTTTAAATTTTATATATTTGCCTAATTAGTGACATTTAACTGTATTTTAATTGATATTGTGTAGTTTAATAATCAGTGTCCGCTGCACTATATTGTTACTGCATGTTGCTAGTTTGCACCTAGAAAATTAGCAACAAATACATGTTTCACTACAAGGTATAATAAAATAAATCAATAGCTGAATGTACAGTGGCAGGGAAGTGTTGCAACAGTTACTGCTGTGGCTTCACAGCTTCACAACACAGCGATTGAATCCTGGCATAGTCACTATGCGCAATGAGTTTGCACACCTTCCCTGTACCTGTGTGGGTTTTCCCTTTGGCAATTGATTTTTCTTACTTTCCAAAGATAATGCATGTCAGGTCATCTGGTGACTATAAAGAGGACTTGTGTTTGTGTGTGAATAAATGTGACCTGTGCTGAACTGGCACCTAATTCTGGGTGAGCTTTTTCTTGGTACCTGATGTTCCCAGTGTAAGCTTTGGCCTCATGGTACCGTGAATTTAATAAAAAGAACTTCAAAAATGGATGGATTCTTAACTGCAAAGGTTTTTAGAATAGCGTTCACTGCAGAAGGATATAATAAAATGACTACTCAATTCTTGCTCTAGGAGAACGTGTCACTCTCTGTGTAGTCTTCTTTTGACATTTGTGCGTTTTCTTCCTATATTGTACAGAAGCAGCAGGCTTCTAGGCTGCTAGGCTTAAAGGTGGTTCTACATTGAACCACTGTTTGTGATGATCAGTGCCTGTGTGGTGTCTGTTATAAGCTGGTGCCAACTCAAGGGTTGGATCCTGGCGATATGCCAGATTCATTCTGTTCGCCAGCAAACAGACTAAATTATGCAGTTTGAGAAAATGAGATACATGACTTATTGACAAGAAAACCTGATCATAAGAATGTACATTAAAACATGTCTGGGAGAGGCACATTATTTATTTTTATTATAAACAGACCCTTATTTACAATTATATTTCGATACTGATTTCTTTGTGGATATTCCAAAGTTATACACATAACAGTTAATTGTACAAGTGTAACTATTTGGCGGAGAGCGAGTATACCCGACCATGGACTGACACCTCGTGCTGTGCTTGTTCCATGAAAGATTCCAGTATTCTTTATCGAGTGATATAAAATACTCGATACACTGAGACAAAAAAAGAAAAAAAAGTCCACGGCCGCTTTAAAATAGCAATCGTGTTTGCCTTGAAAATATTTGCGTACTGAACCTGCCAAATGACTACTGAAAGCAAATCCGCTGTAAACCCACTCTGAACTCGCCGATTACAAAAATTAATCAAAATAACATCGAGCTGTCCATCATGCGTGCAATCCTTCAGCTGACAGATACATTACATTCACACAGTAACTTATTTTTATCTATTTTACTCAACAATATACGCCGAATAACTGTCAACGGTGCAGTTCGTTTATGATACGGAATTAACGCTACTCATGCTATCTTTTACATCTGCTGGTTAAACATAAACAGAGTAATATGTTTTTAAATTTGAGAGGAGAACCGTTTGTATTTCAATAAAAACTCACTGCTACACTTTAATAACGAAGATGAGGTGGTAATTAGCCACTTTCTTTCCATAAGCCATAAAACAAACCGTCCAATCACTAAATCAGCACGTTCTACTCAGCTTGAGAGAAAAAACAAGCCAATCAATGGCCGGCGCAAGCACGTGACACGTGAAAAGCACATGATCAGTGATCACATGAGTGATAATTTAGTCAATCCACTACTTTAATCGTCCAGCGGAACGCCGGAAGAGACTACTGCAGGCAAGTAACTGCTATTGAGTGACTTATTTTTCCCGGCAGGGTTTTGTGTGTTGCGTTTTGGACAAAGAAAAAAAGTTTTGCTTTACATGTACTAAACGGTGATAGATGCACGCGTTTTTTAAACGTGTATCGAGCGATCACTTTGTATATTAAAATCTGTTGTCATATGTTTACTCATTGCCAGCATCAGTAGAATTCGTGCTGTGGTGACTATTTGACGTGAACCTGTCGTGTGTATCTAGGACACGAGTGAAAAGGAAACGACCAGCAGGCACTGATGGACTTTTCAAATAAGCAACACGAAATTTATAGTTACAGCGTTCTGTGAAGAATATTTCACAGCTCTGGCAGTAGGAGACCTTAGAAGGGAGAAAATAATTCTTACCATGAAATAAAATACACGGTCATAACATAATACATTTATCATCTTGCTAATATGAAAAACCGCCAATCCAGGTTTAACTTATTTGTCCCTACCCATCACAACAGAGTAATTCTAACGCTTTTTACATAGTGATGATAAATGGCTGTTTTGAATAATTTAAAAACCTTTAACATCACACTGTAAATAAGACATTCGTTATTGTGTGTTGTTTTGTTTGATTCATTAAAGCTGTATTTGAGTGTATCAGTTAGTCAATGTTTTTTTTTTTCCTCCACTATTGCTAAAGTATAATCATGGTATACTTTTTATGTTTGAATTGAGTTGATCATTCTTTCCAAACAATATAATGGCTTTTATTTTTTTCTTAGTGTTATAGCTAGGGTTGTGATTTGGAAACACAAAAGTCAGTAGTGAGTCGTTATGGTGTGCCTCATGGGTCAGTTGTAGGGCCGTTTTCATTATATTTGCTACCACCTGCACAAATAATTTAGTGGCATAAAGTCCATTTCCTTTTTGTGCAAACAAATGGAATCAATTTACACTTATTTGCACCGGGTCCATTTTTGTGCAGTGTTGATAGTTTAGGGAATCTTGAAAGGCAATCTATAAGTCTGGAAGTGTGCAGAATATTTGTTGCACTAAAATGGGTTGTTAACATTTTTTTGGTGTTTTCTAGACATTGTAGCATTCATGCTATCAAAGCGTTTTTGAGTGTATGAAACAAGAGTTGCTTATGAGATTATGCAAAATGCATTTATACTTAACCATAGCTTTATCAGTGATTCTAGGTAGTGTGCTTCAGGCTTAGCAGTCATATTAGTTTTTATATTATTCCAGGTAAAATTTTCATAACGAGTAAAAGTACCAAGTTGAAAGAGTTCCCACCAGTGGCAGAAACTTCAAAAACAAACAAAAGAAAAGCTGCAGCATGTTCTTGTTTAATTTCTTGCGATTTACACCACTCACATTGGTACTGAATACATATTTGCCTTAAGCATGATATTCACAAAAAAGTATACAATTAATCTAGACAATTTAAAGAAGACTTTTAAAGTTGAGAAATTCAATAACATTTAATTATGAAGTGCACCGATTGTGAACCATAATACATTTATTAATGTGATTGGCCTGCTGTAGTTTGCTGCACAGTTTCTCTCTCTCTGTCCTTCTCTTAATAATTGACACATTTCCTTTTTGTATAGTTATGGATTCTTACTGTTCATGCATCAAATATTATTTCTTGATGGGTTGCTGGAAAGACTTTCTGTCAGTTTACTTGTTCTATTTTAAATCAATAAAAAAACAACCAAAAACTCCAAGGAACGAGCTATTCTGTAACTTGTGTCCTTACTTTTGCAAGCTACAGCATACCATTATACACCATACATCCCATCAGCTTCTTATTTCAATTTACAGACAATTAAATGTAGATATTACATATCCCTCTCTGTCTTTTTGAACCATGATAGATCCAACGATTGTTTCTTAGGGTTACTTAAATATCATGTGTGCATACATATTCATGAATCATCTATGCCTGCGATGAATTAAGGAGAAACACTTTGTGTAAGTGGACCAAGTGAAGCCTTGATTGTAAAATGAGGCTAATTCAGGCAAGTTTTACCTGTTTAAGTCTCAGTTTCTTAAGTGTCCTTTAAGGTGTACCTCTCCTGTTTTGTGTCTACATAATAGACCATGTATATCATCATTCCTAGATTATTGTATTACTTTATTTTTTTCACCATACTTTGATTTAGGTCTGTCCTCTTCATAATTCTGCAGTTAGATTGTTTCCTCACATAATCTGTCCATATTACGTCTGTGCCTGTTTTCATACGCTAGTTTTTCTTTTGTACTTTACTATTATGGTAATGACTGCAGTGGAAGCTAAAGCAAGAACAAGCGGCAACTTAAAAAAAATTCTAGCAGTACTGTTATTTAAATGTAAGAGCCATCAAAGTCTCAAGCGGCTGCACCCTGTAAAAAGAAAGCATCAGCACTGTTGTCTTGTTTTCAGACTACTACTTAGAGCTAGATGCTTAAGTTTAAACCACACAGCCTGTTTGGCGCGAAAGCATGATCTTATCCCTCATCCCAGTTGCACAACTTTTCCTACAGACGTGTTCTGTACCCTTACAAAAAGTATGTTTTCCTCGTCTCCACAACAGCCCTGCTTCCCATTCCTCACTTCTGTCCATGCAGCTGCAAAACACATCACAATACATTTGTACAGTGGGACACCAGCTGAGCGCTACTAATGTGATCTAATCAATATTGTCATGAGCACTTCATGCTTCGCACTGTCACCAGCGAATGAAAAATATTAATGATGTAGCGAGGCGCAATGCCATGTGCTTTGTAAGGATTTAGGCCCCTTTTTGTGGCTGCATTTATGGGTTGCTATCCTGACAAAGATCAAGACAAACGATGGCCAGTCAGTTAGTAAGACCACTAAAATGTGAGAATAGTTAATGAAGCAAAATAACAGGAAGATAGAAGGCAGACTTGTTTTATTATTTTGGAGGCGTTCACTATACAGTGGGCAGTGGTGCGGTACATTTAATATCGCGACATTCAGAAAAAAAGGTGGTCAGCACCTTTGAACTCACCCAGAAATCATCACAGTATCAAGTCAGGATCCATGCAATCTATCTACTTTTTTTCTTGTTTATAGTAGTAGCGATATTTTAACAAAGGTGGCCTGAATATTTCCAATTTAATCTCACTAATCTAGACATTATTTATCAATCCAGCAGCAAGGTAAAACTGGGACTAATTCTGTGACACAGTATGTTGCCTAACATTAGGCTAGTTAAAGTGGGGATTTTAAAGCATTGTAATAAAAATGAAATCAAAATTATGAGTTATTTTCCTTTTGCTTTAATGAGGATATTATAGCATTAAACAGCAATTAGGGACAATCAGCCTTTGAAATGTATCAATTTACCAATTACTGATTGAGTCATTTAGAGTGAAAATTGACTGATTTAGATTGGTGAGCAAGCTAAGTATCTTTATTAATTGACTTTGTAGAAGTGATGCTGGTGTGAGGCCTCTTCTATAGATCTTCTTAATTCAACATAAGTATGTGCATTCTTTTATTCATCTCATAAAGTAGATCAAGCAGCCTAATGTGTTTTTGTTTTTTTTATACCTAAAATGTAAGCGAGTTTCTTGAGACATGCCATGTGTTGCTTTTGTTTCAACCTTTTGCTTTATGTTATCTGAGAGGGATTGAATTAGAGGAGCTTGATGACTTTTTCTTTTGCTTCTGGGAAATAAGCCATTTCATTGTGAACTGGATTAAGTTCTATGTAAATAAAGCTTTTTTTTTTTTTTTTTTTGAGACAGTAACCCATGATCAAAATGAGCTACTGTAAATACTATAGTAACAGCAGAGGGCTGGCAATACTATGAACCTGCTGTGTTTGGAACTAGTTTTGTACAGAATTTGTTGCTTTTTATTATTGTAGTTAATATTTAAAATTCTGTTTTTGTAATTCCAGAAAGAATGAGACTGGTAATTCTTGACGAATATGATCTGGCAAGTGAATGGGCTGCGAAATACATACGTAACCGTATTATCCAGTTTCAACCTGGACCACACAAATATTTTACTTTAGGACTGCCTACTGGTAAGCATTTTCTTTAAACCGTTCAACCATATGTTCTCCTTTTAACCTTAAAGTATAAGTAGGTTTAGTCATAAACAATATATCACTTTAGAGTTATGAACCTATAAATATCCATCTTTAAGTAGACACATTTTTTTCACTTTAATCCAACATATTTTTCTTTTATTTTTGTAAACTCTTATTTTTATCTATTAGGCAACATTCCTTAATCGTGTTGTGGAAGAATAAGTAAACTATTACCTAGTGAAGTATTTATGCATGTATTCAATTGACTGAGGAATTTAAAGTATTGAAATTAATTAGACAAGTTATTGTATTCATGAGTTGTGTTCGTTGGATCAGTTCTTTAACAAATACAAACAACTTTATCTTTTATGTGGATTGTACTGCTAGGATTAGCACTTCAAGGACATGCTGTGGCTAAACTAGTTTTGAAAAAATGATCTGCATGTGTAGATTAAAATATAGTAGACACAGCATTAGACTTAAGATTTTTTTTACAGCTATTTACCATAAGATAACTAAATGCTTTCTAAACTTCTTGGTATTTTGTACATTTTTAAGAAGATATGTGTATTGTTTAAAATAATGAGAGCTGACCTTTTTAACTTTTTTTTTTATATTTTTAATACTTGCTACATTCAAGAAATATAAAAGCAGTGGTTAGGGAAAATATGTTATTGTAGTAATAATAGTACTTCACAAAGTACTGGTCTCAGATGACAGAATATGAAACTTATGACCTTGCATTAGTTAGATTCTGGAAACAATCTTATTTTTCATGACCCTCAATGTAAGATAAGAAATGTTGGAGCATTTCTTAGCTTTTGTAGAATAAATGCATAGTGAACAAAGCTTGTACAACTGATTCTGCATAAATGAAGCTTGTTCCTTCACTGAAACAAAAAATCACAAAACAGAACATTTGCAAAATAAAAATGTACTCATACAAAAATGTATTGCTATGGGCACAGTGACACAGTGGTAGAACTGCTGCCTTTCAGTAAAAAGACTGGTGTTCACTCCAGGGTGCTCCCTGTGTGAAGTTTGCATGTCCCCTCTCTGTCCACTGGAGTTTCCTCTAAGTGCTCCAGTTTCCTCCCACAGTCTGACATACAGGTTAGGTGTATTGATTTTGCTAAACTTGTCCTTGTGTGTGTGTGTGTGTGTGTGTGCGCGCTGATGCTGTGAGGGACTGGTGCCCTCTGCTGGTGGTGTTCCTTGCTTGTGCTCGATGGTAGCTGGGGAAAGGCTCTAGCTGCCCCACAAATATGCCCTGGATAAATGGATTAAGAAGGTGGATAGATGGTATTGCTATGGATAGCATCCATCTCTTCTAAAAGAACAGAAAAGCTGACAACATAAATGCAACCATTTGTTGCTTTTATTTTATAACAATTGGTACAGATTGTAGTGAAGTCTATTCTTATATATAGACAAGGTCTGATCTGTCCATCACATTCATCAAAAATACATAAATTAAATATCAACTGGTTCTGGAGCCTGGCAGTTAGTAAATTTAATCTTCCTTTTTAGAAATACTGTACATTTGGAAAATTGTATCTGGCTACTATGTACTAAAAGTGACAGCTGTGTGCAAGAAGGAACAGAAACCATGGCTGCTTAGAGTATGTGATATTTCTCAGAATCATCTAGGGAATAATAACAAAGAATAGCTGCTATATTGTGCTTTTATGGCACACTTGCTTTTTTTCCTTTTTTTTCCAGACAATTTTCTGAAAGGAAAATAAGACAGAAAATGTGTGTATGGTTTAATTTTCAGGCACATTCAGGGACTTAGTTAATTAAAGTTGTTATATTTTTCTTTATTTACTTAAATAGATCAATATCACATAATTGATTTTTGAATATAATTAAAACAATGAGCTTTATCTAAACATAAATAATAAGCCAATCATTTAAATATATGTATTAGTAGAAAACATAATACATGTTTTTGGGAGATTTTTACAATATCATGTACTATGATTAAAACTGGTCCTAAATTGCATTATGGTGCCTGAAATATGTTGCAAAATGGCATCAATGAAAACTAAGTGATATAGGAAATACATTTTTGTAGTATTGTTAGGCTGTTTTTGGAGTTTATTGCTAGGTTTAGTTAATATTTCTTATTTTATTTATTTATTTATTTATTTATTTATTTATTTTATTACAATCAATACATAGCAATCAAGTTTTACAAAAAAAAAGAATTATGCTAAGAACAGATCGATCCCCACCCTTGAGAGAGAGAGCAAGCCAAACGGTGTAAAATTTAAGGCTTTTAAAAATACCTAAATCAACAAATTCTCTGTGCTTTATAAAATCATTTCAAAATATTACTGATTAGATCCTGCCATGTTTTGAAAAAGTCTGCACAGATCCTCTAACTGAGTATTTGATTTTTTCCAATTTTAAATAATATAACACATCAGTTTCCCACTGACTTAAAGAGGAGAGTTTGGGTTCTTCCAGTTTATCAGAATAAGTCTGCGTGCCAACAGTGTAGTGAATGCAATCACAATTTGTTTGTCTTTCTCCACTTTAAGACCCTCTGGAAGAACCCCAAACACAGCTGTTAATGGGTTAGGAGGGATTGTGAGTCCAAGACTGTCTGAGAGGTAATTAAAAATTTTTGTCCAGAATAATGTTAATTTGGAGCAGGCCCAGAACATGTGACCTAGTGAGGCTGGGGCTTGGTTGCAACGTCGCAGGTTGGATCATGCCCTGGAAACATTTTGAGAGTTTTAGTCGAGACAGATGTGCTCGATATATAATTTTGAGTTGTATAATTGTATGCTTTGCATATGGAGCTTGAGTGAATTCTCTGCATTGCTACTTTCCACTCCTTTTCTGATATATTAATTGAGAGGTCATTTTCCCAGTGTCCTCTTGGATCTTTGAAAGGAAGGGATTGTAAAAGGATTTTATATATTGTAGAGATGGAGTCTAACTCCTTGAAATTGAGCAATAATTTTTCCAGCGTGGATGAGGGTGCAAGATGAGGAAAATCTGGAAGGTTCTGTTTAACAAAGTTCCTGATTTGAAGATAGTGAAAGAAATTTGTAGCTGGAATGTTAAATTTGGAATGTAATTGTTCATAGGATGCAAAGACGTTGTCTATATAAAGATCTCTAAGCAAGTTAATTCCAAATTTTTCCAGATATTAAAACTGCATATGTTTGTGAGGGTTGAAAGAGGTGGTTCTTTTGCAGGTGCCACAGAAAGAAGCTTCTCCGCCTTAAAATGCTTTCTACATTGGTTCCAGATTCTAAGTGAGTGGAGCACAATTGGGTTATTAGTGTATTGCCGATAACGTGTGTTTATTGGAGCACAAAGCAAGGAATACAAAGAAGTACTGCAGGATTTTACTTCTATTGCGGTCCATGCCTGTGTATGTTCTTCTATTTGTGTCCAGGTTCTTATCGACTGTATATTTGCCGCCCAGTAATAAAACTGGAAGTTAGGTAGAGCCATGCCGCCTTCTGCCTTTTGTCTTTGTAGGGTCGCTCTTTTGATGCGTGGATGTTTAGAATTCCAAATAAATGAGGTTATTGTTGAATCTAATTGCTTAAAGAACGATTTATTAATGTATATTGGTATGTTTTGAAATAAAAAGGAGCTTAGGAAGAATATTCATCTTAACAGTGTTAATTCTTCCAGCTAGTGTGAGATGAAGGGTTGACCATCTATGCAAGTCTTGTTTAATTTTTTCCATACAGACGACTAAATTTTTTTGATAAAGAGCTTTATGTTTACTTGTGATGTTTACCCCGAGGTATTTAAACTGTTCTGCAATGATAAAAGGAAGGGTGTCTAATCTAATATTATATGCTTGCGAATTCACCGGAAAGAGTACACTTTTATTCAGATTAATTCTGAGACCAGAGAGCTTTTGAAATTCTGTGAGTGCTGCTAAGACTGCAGGCACAGAATTTTCTGGGTCCGATATATACAGTACCATGTCATCTGCATATAATGAGATTTTCTGTTCCAGTCCTTCTCTGCTAATCCCCTTTATCTGATCAGTATTTCGACAATGTATTGCCAGTGGTTCAATGGCAATTGCAAACAGCAGTGGTGACAAAGGGCATCCTTGTCTTGTGCCACGTTCTAGTTTAAAGTAGTCTGAGCAAATGTTATTGATGCAAACTGAAGCTTCTGGGTTAGTATACAGTAATTTAATCCATGCACAAATGTTGGGCCAAACCCAAACTTCTCCAAAATAGTAAAAGGTATTTCCATTCAATCATGTCGAATGCTTTTCTGCATCCAATGATAATAATATTTCTGGGGTGTTTGATTTAGTTGGTGAGTATATTACATTAAACAGGCGTCGAAGATTTGAAGATAAGTGTCGGCCCCTAATAAATCCAGTTTGGTCTTGTGATATTCATGAGGGGAGCACTTTCTCCATCCTTCTAGCTATGATTTTAGAGAGTATTTTAACGTCGTTATTCAGAAGTGAAATTGGTCTGTATGATGCACATTGTAATAAGTCCTTATTTTGTTTTGGAAAGACAGTGATTAGTGCTTGGCGAAAGGTTTGTGGAAGAGATTGGTTATCTCTGGCTTCTGTAAATGTTGCTAATAGGAGGGAGCTAGCTGAGCGGAGAATTTCTTGTAAAACTCTGCAGGGTAGCCATCAGGGCCTGCTGCTTTTCCACCTTGGGTGACTTTATAGCATCCAGTAATTCTGATAATGACAGAGGTTTATCGAGCTCCTCCACACTAATAGCGTCAATTTGTGGTATCTGTAATTTATCCAGAAATGCATTAGATTGTATATTGTCTTCTTTAAACTCAGTAGTATATAGGGATTTATAGTAGTCTCTAAAAGTGTACATTATATTTTTGTGTTCGATGATTTTATCTCCATTAGTGTTAGTAATTACGAGATTGCGTTGCACTTCTTGCTTGTGAATTTGTTGCTAAAAGCTTATTAGCTTTCTCTCCATGTTCATAATAATGATGTCTGGATTTGTAAATTAGTTGTTCGGTTTCTTTAGTTGTCAAGAGGTTTAATTCTGAATGTAGAGCCTGCCTCCTCTTATGTAGAGTCTCGCTTGGTAGTCTGGCATGTTCTTCATCTATTTTAGTAATTTCGCTTTTTATCTCTGCTACTTTCTTCGCGGATTTATTTCTGTGGGAAAGATATGAGATAATCTGTCCTCTTAAGAAGGCCTTAAGAGTTTCCCAGAGTATTCCTGCAGAGATCTCAGGGGATGTATTTGTCTCTAGAAAGAATTCAATTTGTTTGGATATAAATTCAGTACAATTCTCGTCAGCTAATAGAAGCGGATTGAGACGCCATCTGCTTGGGGTGAGTGTATGGGGCTTAGTAATTTCAGCTCCAAGATCATCGGAGCATGGTCTGAAATAACAATAGCATCGTATTTACAAGATTTAATCTTAGGCAAGAAGTTATTATCTATAAAGAAGTAATCAATCCTTGAGTAGCAATGATGTACTGGTGAGTAGAAAGAATATGTTCTTGAATTTGGGTTTAAAAACCTCCAGGGATCTGATAAGTTGTGATCAGTTAAAAACTTTGTAATTATCTTTGCGGTGTTAGTTGCCGTTCCCCCTGTGGAGGAAGTCTTATCTAAAAGTGGATTTAGAACACAATTAAAGTCCCCAGCCATTATAAGTTTATGAGTGTTCAGATTGGGAATGGATGCAAATAAATTTTGTATAAATTCCTTATCATCAACATTAGGTGCATAAACATTTATCAAAATCATTTTACAGTTAGATAAGTCTCCCATGACCATCACATATCTCCCTTCAGGATCCAATACTACATCTGATGCTACAAATGGTACTGTTCTATGTATGAGAATTCCCACCCCTCTAGTTTTCTTTGTAAAACTAGAATGGAACATTTGGCCAGACCAGTTAATATTTCTTAAACATAACATTTTTTTAAAGACCTACCTGATGTAGACATAAAATCTAAATCAAGCTAATTTTGTTGGAAGCAACAATATAGTACTGTAGGTCATCATACTGCTTTGCTGATATCTTAGTATTCATATTACATTACATTGAATAATAACGTATCACACCAATATCAAATCATAAAAAACAGATAATGCAGTCATGAAGTTGGTTTTAGTGAAACATAAATGTGAAGTACATGTTTATCCACTGTATGCAAAATAATTTATTGAGCTATGCTTAGAGAAGTTGTTTAATCTTTATTTCCAGATGAGTAACTTTTTGCTTTCCTTATTTGCATTCATTACATGTAAGGTTAGAAATATAATTTCATTTACGTGATACAACTTCAAGCAGCTGAAGATGTGAGTTTGTGTGACAGAGGGTGAATGAGGTTTCTGCACATCGCTGATGTGACCGTGTGTTCCCTGTTACATGACTCTGTTGGCATCTTAATAACTTGCGGAGATGGGAATAAGTACTTCATATGTAAATCACAAGTAAACTTCAAGTTTCAAGTGAAGTCTTAATTATCTTATCTTAGTTTAAATTACAGGATTTTCTCAAGCAAGTCATGCCAAGTTACTGGTTGTATTCAAGTCTAGTCCAGTCATAATTGAGAAGACTTATACTTTCACCACTGTAGTGAATCTGATTATGAGTAAAGGAGTAATAAGTTAAAATCATCTTTCTCAAGTTAAATTTTAAACTGTAAATTAATCAGTATTTAAGGTTGCACATTTTGCTACTGATTTTAGTTTTCCAGATTTAAAAAAGGCTTAAAGCATTGCTTATTTGAGATGGTTTGAATTAAATTTGAACCTTTTCCTGACAAACCTCCTTGAAGAAAAAAAAAAAAAATTGGTCCAGTTGGAATCTGAGTTGCTTCATACATGCTTGCTTGCAGGCAGGCACATGAAATGTGACAGTAGGTGCATTTTGGATTTTCTGTGTATGCACTTAAAAATGAATGTTTCTGAAATCTTTAATTGTATGATTTATCACTGCTGATACTTCAGCTCTATTTCAAAGGAGAAATATTATTCAAGCAGATGTATTATATCTTAGCGTTTCGTGATTTGCCCTTTATCAGTGTAGCAATATAGCTTGCATGTTTGGCTTTGCAAATTTAGTCTAATCTTTTTACTTGCGCATTTGTACAGCAGTATTGTGTCAATTGTATTAAGCCTTGATTTTTCTTGATTCTATTACAGATTTGTAGCACCTGAAGGACATGTAAAGTTGCATGTGCTTTTTTGTGCATTGTGGCTAAAAACAAAAAATATTGATCTGTTTGAAGCTTGTTGGTCCTAAAACAAAATATTCACATTAGTTTAACTGGTCCATATGTTGTAATAAACAAGTAAATGTAATTATTCATTTTATGATTGATTAATTTTAGGAAGCACTCCTTTGGGCTGTTACAAAAAATTAATAGAATACCATAAAAGTGGTGATTTGTCTTTTAAGTATGTGAAGACCTTCAACATGGATGAATATGTGGGTAAGTCACATTTAATTTGCATCAATCAGCTGAAGATGAAATAGTCATACTTCAGATGTTACTGAATTTTGTTTGAGTCTGTACATTTCAAATAAATGTGATAAATAATATATTTCATTAGAAAATGTGCATTTTTTATACTTAAGTGCAAGTTTGACACATGATGTAACCCTCAAGTCCTTGCCTTTATATATTATTACACTTTATATTTCATTTGTTTCACTCTGTCGAGGCATTTTGACCATATCATACTTTTAATTATACAGTAAGACATAATTGGAATATGTATCATTTTTTATTTTAAATATTTTGCAATTATAATGCTGCTTTGAGATACATATATGTGTATGTGTGTGTGTGTGCTGACAATATTTCACTGACATTTAAGCTCTTCAAAGCAAAGCACATTTATTAGGTTATTTTCGTAGCATAGACTGCCTTAGTTTGAAAATCTACATCCCTTGACTGATATTCAAAATGATGCTAACAAATTGAGCATTAACAATATAACAATTATGTGCTAAATAATTCTAGGGCTCAAAAACTCCTTATCTACAAAGTGTTTGTCAAAGAATTCTTCAGAATTGCTTTTACACATTGCTGTAATGGAAAAAACAATTAAATATTATAGGTTGTTTTAGTCACCCTCTTTATATATTATATGTTACATCCGGTTCTAGTGTTGCTGTGAGAATAATTGTCAGATCAGTTGTGTAACTCATTTACCTGCACATCTTGGAGCTTATAAAGTTTATATAGGTCCATACAGCTGCATAACACAGAAAACTCAAGACTTTTTATAGCAAGAAAATTAAATAAGTATGTTACTCTCGTTTACTTTCTTGGTAAGAAGACAATTAGGAAGTCTGTATCTCATTTGAAGTTGTGGGCAGCAGTGCAGCCCAGTGATTTAGTTGTGCCACTTCACAGGTCCAGTGTTTGCTATTCAAATGTTACAACCATTTCTTAGCTGTATGGAGTCAGCACATTCTTCCAACAACTTCATAGATGTTCCCCTTAGTCCTCTGGTGTTCCTTCCTCCTCTTCAAAGACACACAGATTAACTGGAACTGTTGAGACTTTGAATTGTTTATATGAAACTAATCAGTATCTCCCACTTTCAGAAAGAGGAAGGCAAATGGAGAGTTAAAGTGGGTTAGGCAAGTATACTGATGAGGTTTAAAGAGCATGCCTATTTTCACTGTTTTTTAAAGATCCCTAAAATTTCACCGTTGGTGTTAATAGGTATGGTTATTTAACCTGTTTGTTATTTTAAGACATGTTCATGTGAAAACATCATAAACTTCTTTGCATTCATGTTTTTTCTAGGAAAACTAATAAACACACCAGCACTATCGGTACAGTGTTCATTGGTAATTTGGCCATCTTCATTGCTCATATGTCAGTCTTATCAGCCGGGCACTAGCATGGATATTATTATTTTTAATTATTGTAAAGGTGTTTCTTATTGCTCTTATAGTCTTATTAAACTTGTGAAATTAGGATGTTCTTTGATGATATTTAAAAGTTTAATTGGAATACTTCCATAAAATAAAAAGCACAGTTGTGTCAAATATTTTCATTTACCAAGGGTTTTCTAGCAACTGCTTCCAGATCAGTGGTCTTAGTCTGACATGCTATTTCTTGAGCGATACTGTTCAATAAAGACCTTACATCTTTCCCTAAGAAGGAGCCTGAGTTGCTTTGAAAGCTTGCATATTGTGATCTTTTTAGTTAGCCAATAAAAGGTGTCATTTTTCTTGACTTCTCATTGCCACCTAACAGTAAATGGATGAATATCTCACTGGTTAGTTAGATTACCTATCAGGGTGATTTAAGAAACTAGATGTGGAGTCTGTAGAACCATGCACAGTTCATTCCTGTACCCTTTGTTCATGGTGAGGTGGAAAGGGTTCCTTTTAGGTTTTGGAGATAAATTAAGCACTGCAGGTATGCAGAAAAATGTGGATTTTCATGGGTTGTACTTACTTTATTTTATGTTCAGTGGCCTCCGTTAGATAAAGCTACTCATTAAAGCAAATATTCTTCTCCTTAAGACATCCATTCTAGGTGCCTTTGAATATATGTTGTTGTTTGACCAGATAATAGGATGTGTAAGACACATGATCTGAGCACCTTGGCTGTGGTATAAATGTTGGTGTGGAACTTGATTCTTCCAGCATCTTAGGAAACAGCTGGATTCAAGGAATTTTCACACACTACAGTTTCAACAGTTTACAGAGAATGGTGTAATTAAGAAAAGAGAAAAAAAAATCTGTCAAGCGAAATCACTTGGTTAATAAGCGATCATAAGAGAATGGTCAGATTTGTTCACGCTAACAGAAAGGCAGAAATATCCAAGAAACTGATCTTTACAACATCGGCATGCAGTAAACCAGACTTAAATGGGTGCATTGCAGCAGCTGAAAATCATGTCAGATTTCATTCATATCAGGTAACATAAAGAAGTTGAGGCTACATTGGGCATGTGATCACAGAAATTAGACAAAGACTGGGAAAAATGACACCAGCCTAAAAAATCTTCATTTCTGCTGCAACAGTCTGATGATAGGCTTAGAATTTGGTGTAAATAGCATGAATCCAAGGTAGTACAGACAGGCTGATGACTGTAGGGTAGGGCTGTTAGGGAATGTTTTTTTGGCACACATTAAGCTTCTTAAAGTGAAATGAGTGTCATTTAGAGGCACTTTCCAAAGGGTTGTTGCTGGACATTTGCTTCCTTTTTACTTTTCCTTTTAACTTTAAAATCAATAGAAACCCTACTAAATATTGATTTTTTTATACATTTCTAATTGAAATAGTTTTTCTTTAGTTTTGTTGTGAAGCTGAATAACATTTTTTTTCTTTACAGGGTTACCAAGAGATCACCCAGAAAGCTACCACTCATACATGTTCAACAATTTTTTCAAACATATTGATATTGACCCTGCCAATGCCCATATTCTTGATGGAAATGCACCAGATCTTGAAGCAGAATGTGAAGCATTTGAAGAAAAAATTAGTAAAGCAGGGGGTATTGATCTGTTTGTTGGTGGTAAGTAAAATAGAATTTTGTTTGTCAATCAGTTGCAGAGATGAATTTGAATGCAGGGTACCTAATAACAGGAACAATAAAACCTGTATTATAAATGTATTTCACACTACATACCATTTTCTGAGTTTGAACATAATCTTGTAATTTAAGGGACAGTAGAAGGTAATCTGGTATTAGGAGAAAATTGAAAATTGACTTTGGTTTTGGCATCAAGACTGCCAAAACATCAAGACGTATGTCCTATTTCTAGCCTAACATACATAAGTTATGTCTAAATAGATTTTGGTTTGGACTGTGAGTCAAAACTCAAAATAATTGCACTCGGGCAAACTCAAAATCATTACTGTTTATTTGAGTACTTTGCCAGTAAATGAAAATGCCCAATAAAATGTTTATATTTTCATTATTCACTCACAAGAGTTGCACAATAACCCATAATTAAAACTGTAATATTTGTCCAATTTTCATTTCTTTTCTGCATTATTCCCAGTGTTGCTGGGATAGACACTGGCTCCCTACAACCTGGAATTGTTTAGGAGATTGCAAAAGAATTGATAAATTAACAGATTGATAACTAGTCTCAAATTTGAATCATTTACTTGTTCAAATGTGCATTTAAACATTTTTGGGGTTTATTTGCATGCTTCATCAGGAGATGCACAATGTAATTAAGAGGACCACTAGCATGTTTTTGTCATGATGAATTATTAAATGTTCCAATTGGTCAGGTACTGGTACTGCTGTTAGCCTCCTTAGTGTTACATTTACCCCCAGAAAAATAAGCCAAAGTCACTGAATTTTTTTCAACAAGAAAATGTTATTAAGTGTTTCAGAAACCTTTAAATATCAAAACATGAACATAAACACAGAAAGAAAACGTATTTCTAGTTTCCACTGTTGAATCTTCTGGGTTGCTTTAGTTTTCATAAGCATGCCTAAGAAATGAGGAAGGCACAATTTTATAAATTGCAAACTTTGCTATGTAAAATTGGACATATTTGGTAAATTGCAAAGTATTTCTTTACAAAAGGACCTCAGAACCTACTGGCTTCATTATGAAATGCATTAGCAGGCTAGTTATCTTTTTTTTTTTTTTTTTCTTCTCACAATTTATAAAATATGCTTCATAGTATGCTTCTGTCATAGTAATTTATGATTGTGAAAAGCAACTTCCACTTGAAAAATGTTAACTTATTCTTTAAATATAATACATTTTGCTTCTTTATCAATAAAAGTTCAATGTTAATTACACATCAGAAATCCCCTTGAGAGCTGAGCTCTGCATAATAGTCTGTGTTTGGTGGTGACAGCATAGAGCGTAAATGTCTCAACATAATTTTCTTGTGGCTTGCCCAACAAACAGTGCAAGTGCAAAAAGTCACAGAGGAGCTCTGTAAAGCATTTCCTGTAGAGCATTTGACCATTGTTGTTGTTCTGGTAATACTGAAGAGGCATTAGGTTTCAAAGCAGAACCTCCAAATAACAGACATTGAGTGTATGCTGAGATTTCAAAATACAGGAAACATTGTATATAAAGTAGCAGAATATAATGGAAGTGGCAGTGTTGGAGAGGAAAAGTAAATAATCGAGTTGAAAGTTTTCCTAAGGAAAGCAAACCTCCCTGGGTCCACAATCTTTTAGAATAAGCAACATCATATCCTGGATGACTGCGGCCATCTAGCCACCTTCATCACCTTAGTGTCTTTATAGTATGGTGAGGTACATGTTGGTGTTGATAATCCTCTTATGCTCATCATGACACTATTGTTCTGTGGGCAGAACATTTAATATATGTTAAATTATCACTATTTTTTTGTTAACTCCTCTTGTAGATTTTTTAAAGGTGTTGATAAATATTTCATATGCAATACTGGAAAAATATGTAGATTTGTAGTAAGTGAAAATTTAAACTCTTTATTAAACTGTACTTTTTGTCTTTTTTGTCTGCCACTCATTTGCTGGATCTTGTTGTTTCAAATGAAATTTAAAGTTCCATTTCTGAGAAGGCCTGAGCTGGATAACTATGTATTTAAAGAATGGTAAACTCATTTAATTTCTATTACTTTCAGGTATTGGCCCTGACGGTCACATTGCTTTCAATGAGCCAGGCTCCAGTTTGGTTTCCAGAACAAGAGTCAAAACATTGGCAAAGGATACCATTGTGGCTAATGCTAGATTCTTTGGTAATGACTTATCAAAGGTTCCAACAATGGCACTTACAGTAGGTGTCGGAACAGTTATGGATGCCAGAGAGGTAAATACACTTTGTTAACCTCATTTTCTACCTAGTATACAGTGTACACATATATTATAATGTAAGAGACGAAGATAAAGTTTTGAGACACCTGAAGGCAAACTCTGTATAATCAAATAATAAGTGAGTTAAAAATGTATATATATATACAAAAATATATATACCAAAGTAATTTCCCCTATAGGATTGTATGTAAATACAATGAATCTGTTCCAGACCGTACAAACTGTATATTTTTTTTTTAAAGATTTTTTAATATATATAATATAGTTAATTGCACCACAGAATGCACAGCGTAATAGTAAACTAAACGTAAAAACACTGAATAACACTGAGAAAACCTTGAACAACTAACACTGCAAGAGTTTGCACTGTAGCGCTACGAACCGCTCGCTAAAAACACTTTTTTTTAATGAGTTTTAAGCACAGGGAGAAAAATGAACATTTGAAAAATCCGTAATTTAATAAACCACCAAGGAAAGTAACATTGCAACAATGCACGCTACGAGCCGATCACTGTAAACAGAAGTGAGGTGGAGGTTAAAATCCAATAGAAAAAAGTCTTCATTAAATACAACTACGTTAAAACAATGCTTGGATCCGGGCCCGGCCGACTCGGGGGGTGTGCGGCTGCGGCTCCTGAGGGCTTGCCGTTGATATCTCCCGGGACTCTGCCGGCTGCTGGTTGTGACCCCCGGGGTGATCCTCTGCACCTCTCAGTGGGGTTGGGGCTTCTCTGGTGACGGCCTCCCTGGGGTCTCCGCGCTCTGGGGTGACCTCTGGACATCTGGGCTTGGAACTCCCTCCATCTTTCGCACGTTTTTGGGGGCAGGTCTGTGGCCCTTCACACTCACTTTTGGATGCTCCTATAGAAAACCTTACACATACAAGCGTGCGTACGCACACAGGTGCTCACATGGTGATTTCATAAGTATGACTTGGACATCTTCAGCACATGATCTAAGGTTGTGGTTGGCCCTAAATGCCTTAGTAATAATAACTGTATGATTGTCAGCAAACATTTTTACTTTTATATATCTTCATGTAGCTGATGCAGCAATGTTTTTGTCTTGTGGTTTGTTTTTTCCCCCCCCCTCTCTTTCTGCAGGTCTAGAAGCGGATTCTGGTTCATTTATTGTTTATTCTATACGAAAACTCCCCCTTCCCCCTTTACCTCCATCTCTTCCTTCTCTCTCTTCTTTTTCTTTCACTTTTGTCTCCGTGTCCGGTTCGAATCTTAAAACATCTGAAAATATTTTTAATAAAGTTTTGGTATCAGGCGTGACGTCAGCAGAAGCTGTAACGCTCCACTTGAGAGAAAAACTGTAAGGCTAGTCGCCAGCATTCAGACATCAATTCTGATTGCTTCACAGCCGAACAGGACACGGTTAAAAAAAACAATGCTCGGATCTGTCTCTTTAAAAACAAGCCGTATGCTTCCAGTCGTGTCTCTCTCGCACGTTTGTGTGTGTATCTCTCTCGTGCGTGCGTGCAAGCGTGTTGAACTTCCAGTGACCAGTATGAGAGAGAGTGAGAGCGATAGCACCACATTTAACACACCTGCTCCCCATTCATACCTGAGACCTTGTAACACTAATGAGTCACATGACACCAGGGAGGGAAAATGGTTAATTGGGCACAATTTGGACATTTTTCACTTAGTGGTGTACTCAAAACTTTTGTTGCCAGCGGTTTAGACATTAATGGCTGTGTGTTGAGTTATTTTGAGGGGACAGCAAATTATAAATATAAATAAAAAAATTAATAATAATAAAATATAAATTCACTGTAATTTGTGATTTTTTTGGATAATTTGCTCATCTACACTAACATACTTATTCAGAAGACAAAAAATAAAAGGATGCTCAAAACTTACACAGTATACTATGTTTGTAGTTCCTAGGGTGTTGTACCATGTTAGCGATTATGAATGTAGTGAGAAGCAAAATGAAACCTTTTATTAACTAATTTAAAAGATTACAATATGCAAGCTTTTGAGGCAACTCAGGCCCCTTCTTCAGGCAAGATGTAATGATACTATGTCGGAATACTGTATATTGCAAATGAAAGACAGAAATGTGAGAAATGGATGGGGACCATGTCTATCAGCATTAAATTGTGTTCTGTTTTACTGCCTATGAAGCTTTTGGAAAGAAAACGTTTTAACAGGTAAATCTGATTCAAATAATTATGTTCTGTATTAGTCATCTCTTTCACTCTTGTTGAAATGTAATTTAGATTGTCCTGCATTGCTTGGGACACTTTATCAGACAAAGAACTATAATATGTCCATGTTTTATTTCAAGTGTGCAGTCAGATCAGTTTTCACTGGATTATTAAGCTTCATGTAAATATAGCTGTAGCATTATGACCTGAGTAACGGCTTACAGTAACCTCCAAAAGTGTCTGTGTTCCCATTATGCCTTTTGATTGACTAATTCTCTGTATTTGTTTTTAAAAAGTAATTTAGTTTAAGCACTTGTTGTTATTCAAAAGTTTATATATGCTTGTATTTTTTAATTTCCTTCGGACACTGTCATGTCATTTGGACTGCCACAAACCATATGCTAGTAAAAGTGTCTGAACTAGTTTACAGCAACCAAAAAGGAGAAGATAAATTGTAGGAGTGTCTGCAGCAGATTTTCTTTGTTTTGAATGTGGGAGTTTTTTGAAATGGACAATATTGTATGTAAATATAGTGATCATTTGACACATACTGTACTCGTATCTGCCTTTTCATATTTTCTGGTTTTCCACTAGGTAATGATTCTGATCACAGGAGCACATAAAGCCTTTGCTTTGTACAAGGCAATTGAAGACGGAGTGAATCACATGTGGACAGTTTCAGCATTCCAACAACACCCTCGTACAATTTTTGTCTGTGATGAAGATGCAACTTTAGAGCTGCGAGTAAAGACTGTGAAGTATTTTAAAGGTAGGTTTGCATATTTTTAGACAACACTACGATTCCTTCTGCGTTTTGTCAAGTCAGTGAGGAGGGCGGCGTGATATGCAAAATTAGAAATGAACAACCTGTAGTATCCCGTGAGCCCTAGGAAGGCATGACCTTGTCCTTTTGAAGTTTGAGGAAACCATTCCTCATAGAATACCCCAGATAATGGGTTTCCGACATACCCAGCTTGCACTTCTTAGGGTTGGCTGTCAACCCTGCTAGCTGCAAACTGTCAAGCACCACCTGAAGGCAGAAGAGATGAGATTCCCAGACATTACTGAAAATTATCGCATCATCAAGATAGGCACCCACGTATTTGGGATGGGAATGCAGGATCTGGTCCATCATTTGCTGAAAGGTCACCAGTGTACCATGGAGACCAAAAGGCAGCGCCGTAAATTCAAACAACCCATCTGGAGTGGCGAACACGGTCTTCTCACACCTAGACTTCTCCAAAGGGACCTGCCAATAACCCTTCGTGAGGTCTAGGGTGGAGAACCAGAGGGGCACCAATGTATTGGGGAGGCGTATGTGTAGGCTAGTCGAGGATTGTTTAAACTAGGGAATGGGGGGGCAGGGAGTTTAGAACATGTCAGATTTAGATCTATACATGGAAGAACAAACAATGGCGTAGAAATAAAAATGCATAGTAATGTAAATTCTAAGCAAACACGTAAATGTAGAAGGATTAACACATTAAAAATAGCTTGCCTTAATGCTAGAAGTATCAAAAATAAGGTAAGTGAGTTGGAGTTGTATGTAGCAGAACATAATTATGATATTATAGCAATAACGGAAACCTGGCTAAATAACAAAGATGGGGATGAGTGTAACATAGAGGGATACACATTTTTAGGAAGGATAGACAGAACAGAAAAGGAGGTGGGGTTGCTGTTTATGCCAAACAGGGTTTAAATGTAAGTCATCTTCAGTTGGATGATGAGCCCCATCTTAGTGAGGATATGTGGCTTCGCCTGGAAAATATTTGGGAAAAAGGTCTTATTTTAGGAGTGTGTTATAGACCACCCAATTCAGACAGTAATTTCAACACACATCTTTTAGTAATATCAAAAGGCAAGTTTACAGGGGGATATTATAGTCATGGGGACTTTAATTATCCAAATATTAACTGGGATAACCTTACAGATGGAGGAGCACAAGAGCAGGAGTTTTTAGAAGTAATCAGCGACTGTTTTTAACACAGCATGTTAAAGCACCAACAGGGGTGAAGCCTGTCTGGATTTAGTATTCTGTAATAATCAGGATAGAATTGAGGGTGTAGAGGTGATTGAACCACTAGGGTCAAGTGACCATAATGTAATACAATTCTCAGTATTTTGTAAGAGTACAGATGCAAAGACTAAAATTGTTAAGTTGAACTTTGGTAGGGCTAATTTTGAGCAGATGCGACAAAGTCTAAGTAGGATAGACTGGGATAAGCTTTTAAATGTGGAGACAGTCGAGGAGCAGTGGAACAGGTTTAAAAATGTTTTACATGTAATGCAGGACAGATACATACCTAAATTTGGAATTAATAGGAAACTAAAAAACTCCACGATGGATTAATAAAGATTTAAAAAGAAGTTGCAAAGGAAAAACTGCTGTATAAGGCATATAAGACTAATGACTGCAAAGAGAATCGTAGCGTATGAGAACATGAGGGCAACCATTAAGAAGGATATCAGAGAGGCTAAAAGACAGTTGGAGAGGAATATAGCAGATAAGGCAAAGAAGACCCCAAGAGATTCTTTCAGTATTTTAGTAGTAAAAGAACAGTTAAGGAGGAGGTCAAGTTCATCAGGAATAGTAAAGGGAATTAAAAGATACAGACAATGAAATAGCAGATGCCCTAAACTTACATTTTTCTGAGGTGTTTACAAGTGAGCAAGTGGATAACCTCCCAGAGGTAAACGCAACTACTAAGGAGGTACTGAGGGATTTGGAAATTGTAGAGGAGAAGTGCTGCTCAGATTAAATAAGATGAAATCAAACAAATCACCAGGCCCAGATAATATTTATCCTCGTGTTCTTAAGGAGGCTAGTGAGTACATATATAAACCCTTGACACATATTTTTAGGAAGTCACTGTGCACTGGAGAGATTCCAAAGGACTGGAAAATGGCAAATATCATCCCATTATATAAAAAGGGTGACAGGGCAGATCCAAGCAACTATAGGCCAGTAAGCTTAACAAGCATCACAGGAAAATTAATGGAAGGAATTATTAAGGATAAGATTGAGCAACACATGGCAAGGACAGGAGTTATTCTGAACAGTCAGCATGGGTTCAGAAGAGGGAGGTCGTGTTTTACTAACATGTTGGAATTCTATGAGGAGGCAACAAAAGGATACGATCAAAGTGGAGCTTATGATATTATTTATCTGGACTTTCAGAAAGCATTTGATAAGGTGCCACATGAGAGGTTGGGCATCAAGTTAAAAGAAGTGGGAATTCAGGGTGATGTTTTTAGATGGGTGCAGAATTGGCTCAGACACAGGAAGCAGAGGGTGATGGTGCGAGGAACCTCATCAGAACTGGCGATGTTAAGAGTGGTGTTCCACAGGGGTCAGTGCTAGGGCCTGCTATTTTAATATATATAAATGATTTAGATAGGAATATAAGTAACAAGCTGGTTAAGTTTGCAGATGATACCAAGATAGGTGGATTAGCAGATAATTTGGAATCCGTTATATCATTACAGAAGGACTTGGATAGCATACAGGCTTGGGCAGATTTGTGGCAGATGAAATTTAATGTCAGTAAATGTAAAGTATTACACATAGGAAGTAAAAATATTAGGTTTGAATACACAATGGGCGGTCGGAAAATCGAGAGTACACCTTATGAGAAGGATTTAGGAGTCATAGTGGACTCCAAGCTATCAACTTCCCAACAGTGTTCAGAAGCCATTAAGAAGGCTAACAGAATGTTAGGTTATATAGCACGATCTGTGGAGTACAAGTCCAAGGAGGTTATGCTCAACCTTTATAATGCACTGGTGAGGCCTCATCTTGAGTACTGTGTGCAGTTTTGGTCTCCAGGCTACAAAAAAGACATAGCAGCACTAGAAAAGGTCCAGAGAAGAGCGACTAGGCTGATTCCAGGTCTCAAGGGGTTGAATTATGAGGAAAGATTAAAAGAGCTGAGCCTTTACAGTTTAAGCAAAAGAAGATTAAGAGGTGACATGATTGAAGTGTTTAAAATTATGAAGGGAATTAGTACAGTGGATCGAGACTTGTATTTTAAAATGAGTTCATCAAGAACACGGGGACACAGTTGGAAACTTGTTAAGGGTAAATTTCGCACAAACATTAGGAAGTTTTTCTTTACACAAAGAACGATAGACACTTGGAATAAGCTACCAAGTAGTGTGGTAGACAGTAAGACGTTAGGGACTTTCAAAACTCGACTTGATGTTTTCTTGAAGGAAACGAGTGGATAGGACTGGCGAGCTTTGTTGGGCTGAATGGCCTGTTCTCGTCTAGATTGTTCTAATGTTCTAATATATGATGCCTGCCCAAGTTTTTCCATCAGATCGTCCACACACGGCATCGGGTATGCATCAAATTTGGAAATCTTATTCAAATGCCTAAAATCAATACAAAACTGAACCTATCCAGCTGTGAGACAAGTACAATTAGGAGGGTAGGGTTGCTGTACTTCTTGGGGATCCATTGGAGTAATGACCCCACTTCTGGCACCATGTGATGTGTGAGTCACTGTCTTGTGCCCCAAAACACAAAGCTGAGTCTCTGTACTTCAGCAAAACCAATTTTATTCAACTTGAAACAGGAACAACATGGTTATTGTAGTGGGAGCTACCACTCTCCTATACACAGACACAGCAGACAGACAGGGTCGTGGCCAAGTAATACTGTTCCCTGCATTTATAATGTCTCTTGCATCACCCATCGACGACAGGCACTTAGACTGCGACTGCAATTGGTTTGGAGTTGCTGCCACAACATTTCGCTGCAGCCCTGTGAGACTCTTGTTGCTTCAGCAACAGACAAGCAATATTCCACAGACGCAGCAATTGCCCATCGGAATGCACTTTGGCATGTTATCTCGTTGGGGTGTCCCAAATAAGTTCAGAAACCTCATCTGGAATGTCCAGGTTTGATTGATGCTTTATGCATAGTGCAACCCAGAACTGCACAAAACTCTGACAGAAAAAGGATGTATGTATAGTCCATGAGTGACAAATGTTTATATTGTAACATTTGTAAACTCTAAATACTGTATGTAATGATAGTGTATGTAGAGTGTGTGTCAAAGGTGTAATCATTTTTGATGTTAATTAAGATAAATCATGTGAGAGTGTTTTAATTTTTTTGTAACATTAGCTACTGTATGTGAAAAATACTGTTAGTTTTTTTTTTTTAATTTGAAAAGGATTCTTTCCATGCCTTGTTTCCAGTAGCCTGTACATCATTTCAGAAGGGCATTCTTACTGTGTTCAGATTTGACCAATCACATTCCAGAGCATGCACACAGATGACTTCCCTTGACATGCCATCAGTTGAATTGACTCTGATTATCCAATTAAAGCCATTTGTTCCTTTATTGAGTTCCTGTTAAGATGCTTGGTTTTGATAGTGCAGCCATAACCACAGTTGCCTTGTAGTTTCCCACAGTTTACAATGAGCTAAGAAAAGCTCTGGACAGTATCCTGGTCAAAGTCTGGGTCAGAAGAGGATACAGCAGAGTTTTTAGTACATTATGTACAGTATATTGTGAGGATGATTTTTGATGGTGATGGCTGCAGTGTACTCAGTCTCCCTGTGCTTTCATGAACACTGTAATTTTAAATAAAGTTCAGTCAGTTTATTTAAAAAAAACAAAAAACAAAACAAGTCAAATACTTAATTTTTTAATGGGGAATAGACAGTTGGGCAGCACAGTGGTAGCGCTGCTGCCTCACTGTAAGGAGACCTGGATTTACTTCATGGGTCCTCCCTGCGTCGAGTTTGCATGCTCTCCCCGTGTCTGTGTGTGTTTCCTCCCACACTCTAAAGACACATGCTGGTTAGGTGCATTGGTGATCCTACAGTAAATTGTCCCTAGTGTGTGCTTGGTGTGTGGGTGTGCCCTGCGGTGGGCTGGCACTCTGCCTAGGATTGGCTCCAGCAGACCCCCGTGGCCCTGTAGTTAGGATATAGTGGGTTGGATGATGGATGGATGGATGGAATGGACAGTTGGCTCATCTACAGCTATTTGCAAGAAAAATGTGCCCTACTCTGTGGTGGTTTCAATCGCTGCACAGCTTTACATCAGGGCTTTGTGTTTATCGGAGTGCAGTGCCACACTGATGATCATAGCAAAGTACATTTGATAAAAGGCAATTATTTAATGCAACAATAGCTGAAAACTGATTTTGAGTGAAGTGGACATGCAACAAATATTAGAAATTTTTTCATCACACGTAATTGTAGATATACGTCTATATTGCTAGGTAATTGATTCCTTCTGATC
Source organism: Polypterus senegalus (assembly GCF_016835505.1). Classification (NCBI taxonomy): domain Eukaryota; kingdom Metazoa; phylum Chordata; class Cladistia; order Polypteriformes; family Polypteridae; genus Polypterus; species Polypterus senegalus. The sequence goes on from NC_053157.1 coordinate 140,871,622, forward strand.
TTATCAGATTTGTATGTATTTTCAACACTAAAATACCAGGTTAATCCATGAAATACAAATGCTTTTCTTGTTTGAGTTACCATATGTTTGTTACCAAATATTGTTTAAAACATTTTGTGATGCGGTTTCTTGTCATCCGCTGTTTTTTTTTTTTTTAGGGTTAATGCATGTGCACAACAAGCTGGTGGATCCATTATACTCAATGAAAGACTTTGCAAACTGATGACCAAAGACTTGTTGAAGTGAAAGTCGTAAGAGGCATAAACATAACACCGGGATGACCAACACGTACGCTAAAATGTTTCCACTGAGCACTCCTGACGTCATTTCATTGCCTCCTGCAGGACAGTCAGTCTGTGAAAATGTATCAAAAAGAAAACCCAAATCCCTGTTTCAGACTTTATGTAACGGGCACATGGATACCCCGCTGTGTGTCATTTCATGTGTCATTCTTCAGACTTGAAATAGTTTATATTCGATGGCCATTCTATGTCACACTAATTATATGCTGAAGACGTTTCACTTGTCCCAAATTCAGTGCAGTTTTGCAGTCAATATTTCACATTTACATTTTGCACTTTACTTAAGTCAAGCACCAGTGCAGTTATTTCTTCTACCTTATAACACACACTCTGTCTTTTGTACTTTTTTAAAATAAGTATTTTATATTTAGGCTTAACCACTTAATTTAAAATCATGGTAGCAAATGCTTGGAAAACTTGTACTTATTATTAAAGCACATTCATAAATTGCATTTTATATTACTTATTTTGGGTGTCTTAGTTTAAGTGTGAATAGGTTATGTAATGATTGTTTCCAGTCCCCTATTTTTATGATTTAAAAAGCAAAGTTAAAATCAATTATGTGCCAAAATGTGTCGGTTGATTTTTTTTTTTTTTTTCTTTTCTTTTCATTCTGGCCTTTGTTGACCCAATTCAAGTCAGCTGGTGGAACCTGGAAAGCATACATTGATATGTTAATTATATATTCCTGTATCTTTATTAAAGCATTTATCTAGTGTGTCTTCTTTTATGTGTCTTAACTCCCTGTACAATTGAGTTAACTGATACATTATTGTAGTATTGATATTTAATCTTTTAACACTTTGCATGCATACAGTATACAATATAAAAGGGTACATCCCTTTGAACATTTAGATATGTTTTATGTCTAAATGATGAACATTATCATTCATGCAAAGGTAACAAAAGGTGCATGTTTTGAATATCTTTCTTGCTGTTGCAAAGTTTGTATACTAACCGCAACTGTCAGATAAGTAAATCGGGCGCCACTGCTTAAAGCAAGGGTGGCAAACATAAGTTTGTCCTTGGCTAAGTTGTATAGCCAGCAGCTGCAACCATGCACTTCAGACTAGGTTGTCCACCTGAAGCTATGCATATTTGGGCCTGGCCAGTACTTGGATGGGAGACCAACCACAATAAACTTGGGTTGCTGCTGGAAGAGGTGCTGGTGAGGCCAGCAGGAGGGATTTTACCCTCTTGTCCGAATGTGGATCCCAATGCTCCAGTGCGATGAGGGAGACACTGTGCTGTAAAAACAATGCCATCCTTCGCATGAGACATAAAGTTGAGGTCCTCTGTGTAGTCATAAAAGATCCTTGGGCCTCCTTTGTAAAGAGTTGAGTGTCGCCCATTGTCCAGGCTAAACTGCCCACTGCAGCCTAGTCATTTTGGCCTCCTAATCTTCCCCTGCCTCTAACAGGTTAACTGCCTCTCATCCCTTCACCACCTAACAGCTAAATGTTTGGTGAGTATAGTGGTGCAAAAATGGCTGCCGTCACATTAGCCAGGTAGATGCTGCACATTGGTTTAAGTGGCTCCTCACTCACTATGCAAACTGCTGTGTATAGTGGGAAAAGCACTATACACTCACCTAAAGGATTATTAGGAACACCTGTTCAATTTCTCATTAATGCAATTATCTAATCAACCAATCACATGGCAGTTGCTTCAATGCATTTAGGGGTGTGGTCCTGGTCAAGACAATCTCCTGAACTCCAAACTGAATGTCAGAATGGGAAAGAAAGGTGATTTAAGCAATTTTTTGAGTGTGGCATGGTTGTTGGTGCCAGACGGGCCGGTCTGAGTATTTCACAATCTGCTCAGTTACTGGGATTTTCAGGCACAACCATTTCTAGGGTTTACAAAGAATGGTGTGAAAAGGGAAAAACACAGTTGTGTGGGCGAAAATGCCTTGTTGATGCTAGAGGTCAGAGGAGAATGGGCCGACTGATTCAAGCTGATAGAAGAGCAACTTTGACTGAAATAACCACTTGTTACAACCGAGGTATGCAGCAAAGCATTTGTGAAGCCACAACACGCACAACCTTGAGGCGGATGGGCTACAACAGCAGAGGCCCCACCGAGTACCACTCATCTCCACTACAAATAGGAAAAAGAGGCTACAATTTGCATGAGCTTACCAAAATTGGACAGTTGAAGACTGGAAAAATGTTGCCTGGTCTGACGAGTCTCGATTTCTGTTGAGACATTCAAATGGAAGTCAGAATTTGGCATAAACAGAATGAGAACATGGATCCATCATGCCTTGTTACCACTGTGCAGGCTGGTGGTGGTGGTGGTGGTGTAATGGTGTGGGGGATGTTTTCTTGGCACACTTTAGGCCCCTTAGTGCCAATTGGGCATCGTTTAAATGCCACGGGCTACCCGAGCATTGTTTCTGACCATGTCCATCCCTTCATGACCACCATGTACCCATCCTCTGATGGCTACTTCCAGCAGGATAATGAACCATGTCACAAAGCTCGAATCATTTCAAATTGGTTTCTTGAACATGACAATGAGTTCACTGTACTAAAATGGCCCCCACAGTCACCAGATCTCAACCCAATAGAACATCTTTGGGATGTGGTGGAACGGGAGCTTCGTGCCCTGGATGTGCATCCCACAAATCTCCATCAACTGCAAGATGCTATCCTGTCAATATGGGCCAACATTTCTAAAGAATGCTTTCAGCACCTTGTTGAATCAATGCCACGTAGAATTAAGGCAGTTCTGAAGGTGAAAGGGGGTTAAACACCATATTAGTATGGTGTTCCTAATAATCCTTTAGGTGAGTGTACATGTAAGGATTATTATAATATGTATTATGCTTTAAGATGTAAAGGAAAATTTATCACTGTTAACTTTTACACCATATGACCAGTTAGAGTCAACTGAAAGTGGAACTTTCTTAGGATCATCTAAACTAACCTATTAAGCACAGGTAGGGGGGCTGCAAGACAAAATGAAATGTTTTACCCAAGCCCACAGCGTCAGGTGAAATGGTAATAGATGAAAGGCTTGAGAATATAGGTTGTGCCTGGCCAGGGCTGGTCCAGAAAATTATAACGAGGGCACAGAAAGGGAGTTGGCCCTAAACTATGATGTCCCATAGGTCCAAAGAATGCAGTAAATTAGAACAAAGCTGGCATAAATACAGGGGATGTCGTCTCTCCTTCCATCAATATGCGGCTGGAGACTTAGAGTGAATCAAAGATCCATCAGCTCAGAAGCACAATGCAATGGTTGCAAGAAGAACTGCTATCCATCGAGGTTGTATTTCCTGATTGCCACACCAATACTACTTTAGGCACATTTAAAACCACTAAAATTTTTCACGGTCCTGACTGCTTTGTCTTTACCATGGACATCTCCTCTCTACCCAAATTTATTCCTTACAATGAAGGTCTCCATGCCCTCAGAAAGACATGCACCAGACAACCAATATCCTGGCACAGCAGCCTACCAGAACTGATTCTTACCTGTTTTCCCATTTGACAACAACTTTATTCAACAGCTCAGTGAAGCTGCAGTGGGTATCAGAAGGGGACCTATCTATGCCAACATTGTGGAACAGTGCTTTTTTCCCTTTTCTTTCTGCCTAGGCTTTGTACTAGACCTGTGCAAAAGATATACTGATGATTGTGCCAGTACTGTGTTTAGCACCAAACGCCAGCAACACAAATTTATTAATTCGTTCATTTACTAGACATTTAATAGTTTCCATCCATCTCAAGGGATAACAGATGTTTCCACCACAACTCTTACCAGTTTTTGATATTCTTTCTACCAGCTTTCCAGGACTTACCAGTGATATTTTCATAATGAAAATGAGAACTTAAAATATTGTTTTTCATTTTACAAGAACGAGAACTGAAATTAAGGCAAACAGAGAAACTAAAAGTCTATGAAAATTCTCAGTCATCCAGGTGAAATTATCTGGTAGCTGAGTCATGGCAACTGGACATCGTTCTTGTTAGATAGATATGTTTCACTGCTCATCCAAGCAGCTTCTTCAGTCTGAGGAATGTTGTTAAAGACCACAGATTTATCCTCCAGGTTAGTTTCACTTCACACCTGCCCTGAATAGGCTCAATGAGTAAAACAAAGGAACGGGGAGTGGGTAGATGTTACCATCACACCTTTTGACAGCCCTTCCTACCCCCACAGTATGGGTTGTTAAGAGTGGTCCACCTGGTGGAGGTGTGAATTGAGCATGATAAATTGAAGACAGGTGATGCCTAAGGCCTCCACCTCTGTTGAGTGAGGGGTTGTTGATTTGCACATGCAAAGCTTCCCTCACTCCTCTCTCATACCACTTGTCTTCTCTATTCAATATCTGGACATTAATGTCCTCAAATGAGTGTCCTTTGTCCTTCAAATGGAGGTACACAGCTGATTCTGGTCCTGCGGTGTTACTCTATTTGTGCTAGGCTATCCTCCTGTGTAGTGGCGGTTTGGTCTCTCCAGTGTACAGTTCAGGGCACTCTTGGCTGCACTGAATGGCATATACTACATTGCTCTTCTTCTGTTTTGGTATCCAGTCTTTGGGGTGGCCGAGTAAGAAAGAAAAAAAAAAACAGTAATAGCATTTTCGTTCAGTCCGGATCAGTCGTGCAGAGGGGTTGTTTGTAGGTCGCCCTGAGCGTACATTTATGTTGCGCTGTTCACTATGCGGTGATCTTGTAACTTGGGCTTACTATAGTCACGTGGCACAACTTCCGTAAAGGACCGTTGTCTGTTTGTTGAGCACATTTGGTTTGTCGGGGTGAAGCAGTAAGCACTTGTGGTTGATGATGGCGAGTTTTACACAGATGTTTGCAGGCAGAAAGCAAGAAAGTAACGTGTGAAAATACTTTAATTACAGCGCAGATGATAATAAAAGTAAATGTAGCGTGCAAGAAGGAGAAAAGAGTTTCAGTGCAGGACCAGCTGGATCAGTACTTGGTGGAAGTCCAGCACTTCTCTAGCACCTTGACTGCACTTCATACAGGGACATGCGGTCTAGCCTGTCATCACGAAAAGTAAAAAAAACTAATAATAACATAAATTAAATTTGTCCACTGGTCTATGCTATAAATTTGTTTTCAGTATGATTCCAATAATTTTGATCATTATAATAGTCAAAATCGCTGAATCTACGCATTTCCTGATCAAATATAGGGGAGAAACACGAGGCGTGGCTGTGACGAGACGAGACAAGCCTCCCCTCCCCTGAGACTGCGCTATCCCTCACACACTGGGTTTATACATGCAGTTGGCGCGTACATGTTGCTGTCTCTCTGTATGTCGCCAATATAATGTTTGCACACGTGTTTATTATACACCCTGACTTTCCACAGTCTGGCTGATATCTTTAATGAATGTGTGTGACATATCTAGTCTTGCTGATTGGACATAAAACCGCAGTGAAAAGCTACAAGGTGAGGCAGACGGTACCATGGCACACTTTTGGAGAACTGCTGCCTGCAATACCTATGACGTCGGAGGTATTGCAGTCTGCAGCTTCACTCTGTTGCACTGAAGGGGGCGAATGTGAGCCCAACAGGTGCTTCTTGCTGCTGCTCTTCTACTCAGAGGCGTCAATACGTTAGCAATATCAGAAAGTCAAGTGCACTGCAGCGGCCTGTTTATTTTTATTTTTTGTTCCGACTGACTGACAAAATGGAAGATTAAGGGTTAGGGTTAGGGTTAGAGTTCAAACTAACAGAAAATAAGGGGGACTTTTACAAGAAAGTAACAGAGATTTTCGTGGAGAAGGATAGGAGCATGGACTTCATTTACAAATAAAGGTAAGACCATAACCAGTTTTCAATTTTATAAAAAATGGGATCAGACTAAAAAAAAAAAACTATTTAAAAACTAAAGTTTTCGTTTTTCATGTTACCCTTTTGTTGAGCACCATTCTATACTCTCATTTTGATTGAATGAGTGTGAATTGTGAAATTGCAACAGCAAATTTAGAACACATGGAGGATGCAGAGCAAATGCGCTCTCTCTCAGCACTATAAATGTAACAATCTTTCTTAGCCAAACATGTGCCTTACCTGCAGTTGTGGTTGAAAGTTTCTGAACCCTTTAGAATTTTCTATATTTCTGCATACATATGACCTAAAACATCATCAGATTTTCACTCAAGTCCTAAAAGTAGATAAAGAGAAACCAGTTAAACAAATGAGACAAAAATATTATACTTGGTCATTTATTTATTGAGGAAAATGATCAAATATTACATATTTGTGAGTGGCAAAATTATGTGAACCTCTAGGATTAGTGGTTAGTTTGAAGGTGAAATTCGAGTCAGGTGTTTTCAATCAATGGGATGACAATCAGGTGTGAGTGGGCACCCTGAGTTATTTAAAGAACAGGGATCTATCAAAGTCTGCTCTTCACAACACATGTTTGTGGAAGGGTATCATGGCACGAACAAAGGAGATTTCTGAGGACCTCAGAAAAAGAGTTGTTGATGCTCATCAGGCTGGAAAAGGTTACAAAACCATCTCTAAAGAGTTTGGACTCCACCAATCCACAGTCAGACAGACTGTGTACAAATGGAGGAAATTCAAGACCATTATTACCCTCCCCAGGAGTGGTCGACCAACAAAGATCACTCCAAGAGCAAGGCGTGTAATAGTCGGCGAAGTCACAAAGGACCCCAGGGTAACTTCTAAGCAACTGATGGCCTCTCTCACATTGGCTAATGTTCATGTTCATGAGTCCACCATCAGGAGAACACTGAACAACAAAGGTGTGCATGGCAGGGTTGCAAGGAGAAAGCCACTGCTCTCCAAAAAAAACATTGCTGCTCGTCTGCAGTTTGCTAAAGATCACGTGGACAAACCAGAAGGCTATTGGAAGAATGTTTTGTGGACGGATGAGACAAAAATAGAACTTTTTGGTTTAAATGAAAAGCGTTATGTTTGGAGAAGGGAAAACACTGCATTCCAGCATAAGAACTCTATCCCATCTGTGAAACATGGTGGTGATAGTATCATGGTTTGGGCCTGTTTTGCTGCATCTGGGCCAGGACGGCTTGCCTTCATTGATGGAACAATGAATTCTGAATTATATCAGAGAATTCTAAAGGAAAATGTCAGGACATCTGTCCATGAACTGAATCTCAAGATATGGTGGGTCATGCATCAAGACAACGACCCTAAGCACACAAGTCGTTCTACCAAAGAATGGTTACAGAAGAATAAAGCTAATGTTTTGGAATGGTCAAGTCAAAGTCCTGACCTTAATCCAATCAAAATGTTGTGGAAGGACCTGAAGCGAGCAGTTAATGTGAGAAAACCCACCAACATCCCAGAGTTGAAGCTGTTCTGTATGGAGGAATGGGCTAAAATTCCTCCAAGCCGGTGTGCAGGAATGATCAAAAGTTACCGGAAACGTTTAGTTGCAGTTATTGCTGCAAAGGGGGGTCACACCAGATACTGAAAGCAAAGGTTCACATACTTTTGCCACTCAGAAATATGTAATATTCGATCATTTTCCTTAATAAATAAATGACCAAGTATAATATTTTTGTCTCATTTGTTTAGCTGGTTTCTCTTTATCTACTTTTGGGACTTGAGTGAAAATCTGATGATGTTTTAGGTCATATTTATGCAGAAATATAGAAAATTCTAAAGGGTTCACAAACTTTCAAACACAACTGTATGTATGTGTAAAAAATGCTGATGACATATGAAACATAACCAGTAGTCAATGGGCATGCTGCCAACTGAATGGTGAAGAAGCTACTCTTTTGGGTTCATACAGTATATTTGTAAATCTGACTCAAGAGTCGGTGCCTCACCAGCCACGAACCTCACTGCATGTCACTGCTTCAGTACTGCCAGCAGAAATCGTCAACATACAGTCTACTGGCGTCAGTGGCCGAGGACCTCGTCTGTGCACCTGCATTACAAGCGCTCATCAAGCTAATATTTTCACTATGTGGCTATGCTGTTGCAACATGAACAAATCTCTCGAAATGCGTGCTCGTTTAAAGCTTAACAACAACATGCTTGCACAGACTGGTTTCTTGGGTTGAAACATTTGATCTTGCTGTCTGTACTCTTTAGGCCACTTAATTTGTTTGATCTTTGATAGTCAAGCTGTGTTTAATGGCATTATGAACTGTGAGTGTATTTTGTTGACTGAAACATACCTTGCATTGAAATGTGTGTTGGCTAGTATTTGTAGTCTGTACTAATAAAAAAACTGTACTAATATTATGCAAAAAGCGAGAACTAAATAAAATAAAAACTAAAATTTTAAACACAGAACTAAATAAAAATACAAATTGATGACTCCACTGAAAACTAGAAAAATAAAAATTAATTTTATAAAATAAAAACTAAAACTACAAATAATATCAGAACTGAAATATCACTGCTTAAAACCTCTGCCTCTTACAAGTCTACTGACTCACACATTCACCTTCTCAACAGCTTCTTCCATTCTTGGCACAATAAAAACATTCTACCTCTTTCACAACTCCTTATACTCTGTTGTCTCTGCAATGATAGTCACTTCTGTAATGTACTCAGAGTGAGGATTTTCTTAATTGATAGGTGATACCCTTCTCAGACTGTGGACAAGGCCCACAGCCAAGCTTGGTGAACTCCACATAACATCCACTCCAAAAGCAACACCAATAATGAAACTGCATCCCACTGGTGCTCCCATTCCAACATAACACTCTGACTGACTCAAAGGTCAACAAACACAATTTTCCAGTTTTGCAGACTGATCCTTCCACAGCAGCCTTTTATCCTAAAACTCCATTGATCTTCCTTCGACCATCTAACCTGTGCAAAATTCTCATCCACAGCACACTTCACAGTAAAAAGCAATATTCTACAATAGACTTTTTGAGCTGTAAAAGGAGCCACTGGGTCACTTGCAAATATGTCACCAACATTACTCTTGTATCTGGTCCCTTTGGTAAATTCAATATTAAGCTATGGTCCTCTTGCCAGTCTACAAATCTTACTTCCTGCATTTCCTGCAGGAAGTGTCCAGTCATCCACATTGATGAATGTGAGAAAATGTAAGACAATGATTAAGGTTTCAAAAGAATGAGAAAACAAATCCAAGTTCAAATTTATGGAGCCTACAAGACACCACTTCAGTACACCAAGGGTTACTGTACATGGTTGGCAGAGCGGGGCAGATAAGTGCGTGCAGACATTGTGTGCCAAAGGCACAAAAGTATGGAGGACAGATTTTTTTGTGCTCAGTCCCAAGAAATTGTCAATAACTCTGACTAGAAAAATGTAAAATGGTACATTCCAGGACACACCTTAGTTAAGAAATTACTTCTGTGGAAACCAAACATGAATTCTACATTTAGACATTTTTCCACCATATTTTGCCACCTATGTTTTGTCTTAGTCCACTTTGAGGTCAATTTAAATAATATACTGTATGTGTAGGGTTTGGGGAGAGAGTAGCTAATAATAAAAACTTGCCATAACATCACATACTACCATCCATTAAGAGAAAGCTGTAATAGTGAATGGGTGCCTGATGCTTGCCTGTAGGTGGCAAATTAAGAATGATAAATATATCTGTATACTTACATAAATCCTGCTTGAATTTAATGACATGTTTAAGTAAAAAGTACTTGTGCACAGTTTTTTAAGTAAACACTGTCTTCATTGGCAATTAAGTTTTCCTTGCTTTTTTGTAAAAACTTTTGCTCTCGAGGTTGCTCTTGGTCATGTATAAAAACTGGTGATGATAAATAAGTACCACTAATGTATTAAGTTTCCTGACCAATGGAGATGGAGGAGAGGGTTTGCATACCAAAATGTACAAAAACGAATGTAACAATACAGTTATAAACACACACATCTGCATTGGCCTTAAAATCTGTATTCTTTAAGCAGGTTGTCCTGCTTCTGCATATATGTGTTTAATACTATCTGCTTATTCAGTGCGTCCATTTACACATGTTGCGTAGCTTTATGCAATTTACTAATTATGAATATAACCACGAGATTGAAATTTGTAAAATCTGAACTGTGTTGTCCATGGGCTGTAAATAGATATAAGGACTACAAAATAATTAAAATAAATGTCACATAAAAACAAAAACTTGAAAATGAAACCAAGCCTGTAACATAAAACTGATATGACACCTCTCATAAAACCACTACCAGCTCTTTTATGTCTATTTGAAGCTCTGTTTCCTTGGACCTGGATCCAAATAATAATTATTACTTGACTCACATCATTTTGTATGTTATAATATACATTAGTGTCATGCAGGAATATTACAGTTCAATGTTAAATAAATATACATTTTATTTTCATTCTTTTTTAATCTGAAAAAGTCTCAATCCTTGTGTTTTAATATTTTATATTCACATTATATACCATCAAAATTTATGACACTGTGTTGCACTATTTTTCATTTCTCTTTAAAACATTTATAAACGTGTCCTTTGGCACTTCAATATTTCCAATTTTTCTCATCTTCTTTTTACCTTCTGCCTGTCTCTTTAGTAATTTCATCTTGCGTGTTATGTCACCACCATACTGTAAAACAACAAAAGAAAGTTAACAATCAGTTACATATGCAGGTCTAGAGACATGCATTTAAAAAAATCTGTAGAACACTCAGTGTTAACTTACACATTTAGCAAGCACATTCTTCCTATATGCTTTTATTCTGAAAGGCAGAAAACAGAAAACGTTAGTATTTCAGAACAGGTTTAAAATATATTGTAATCATGTGTACAGTCTTTCTTCTTCTCTGTGAGGAAACCGCACCTCAAAACAGATAGCTTAAGGACTATGACTACACAATAGATAACACAAAATCTGAGGGATGATGAAATTGTTTTGAGCCTGAACTTGAATGGGGAATTCTACAATGATGGTTTAGTAATTAGCAAAATATTTGTTCCTGTGTACTAAAATATCTCAATTACAGGTGTTTAACACTTGTGATTTCTAATGTACGCTCTTGGTTCACAATCTAGTCAACATGGAATATGAAAACCGCAAAATAATATGTGATATTACTGAATTTCTAATGCAAAAGAACAACATGCCAATAGGTTGGAGTAAAACAAGAAACAAACACTAAAAAAACTTTGGAAACTCCCCAAAATGGGTGCATAGTCAAGTCAGTTTACTTTTGGGTTGTGCTCCTCACTCAGCTAAAGGGTCAAAGTGGAGACACCCTTAGTAGCATGCCTGTTTGTAACAGACATCAAGTGTGAATCAGTCCTTTTCTGTGGCAGAGAGCACTATGGTGGTTGAGAAGTTCCATACTATCAAAACTGCAGGAGAGGATGAGCAGCCTGGAAATGCTGAAGTTCAGCTTTATATACAAGAGACACAATGAGGATTAACACTAGAATTACCAGAGCCTACGAAAAAACTTGTAAATCCGTCCCACCTTAAATCGCTTCTTAAAATCATTCACAGCTCTCCGCCAGCGTCTTTTGTCATCTAAATGTGCTGATAAAATCAGGCTGCAAGCAGCCGGCTATTCCATCCCCCCACCGACTTAGAATGTGCACAAACTTCTCCCAGCTCATGCCTTGATTGATTTTCTGGGAGTGAAGTGGAGTTTTAGAGTGGAAATAATAGATCGTTGTTTGGAACACACGCATTTCATGTCTGTTCCGTTTCTACAGTAATCTGTTTAAACACATTGTTAAAACAGAAACGTTTTTTATATTCTACTAGTAGATGACAAAATGTAGGCATAAACTATATAATGTATGAAGCCTGAAGTCCAAATATCAAAGAAATATTTTCACAGAAGGTACAAATCTAACACAACAATTGCGCTTTTACTCAAAAATATAACTGCAGAAACAAAAAGCCGCCTTAACATGCGACATTGGCACTTGTTTATTATGACTGCCTCCGTAGCACAATAGAATCAGCTCCCACCTGGGAATAAAAAGGTCGCGAGTTCGATCCTGCACCACTCCGTTTTGAGAAGTAAACTGCTCTTAGTCTTACTATTTTAGAATAAAAACATACATTTTATTTCAGTCTGTAACAGCCGGTGTAATTTATGATACTTGTAAAGGTTAGCTTTGGTTTTTTTTTAATTCACTTTTTATTCTCTCAGTCGCGTTCAGGATCCTTCCCAAAGCAACCCCTACCCCCATCTGATACTGCTGTTTTCACATAGACGCGCTGTAACTGAGGTAAAACTCAGCTCCCTTCTACATGAACAAGAATGCACATACCATTGCTTGCATACTAAAATGTCAGCAGGCACTTTTCGTGGCATTACACATGTATTTTATAATTTTTCCGCCACTAGCCATGATTAAATGAACAGTAAAAACTAAGAGCGGCGAGGATGATTTATTCAGGCAGGCAGGCGACAGCTCAATAGCTCAATTTGGATATAAGTACAGTAGGTTCTATTTAGTCGGCAGAAATATCTTTGTTACGAATGGAAGTTGAATTTAGTCTTTAAATTTCTATGGTAAAGAAAAGTTATGCAATGATGACTAAATTTAACTATATGAAGTCAAAACTTGTATCTATAAAGTCATTCCGAATATATAAAGTCAAAACTTGATTATATAAAGTCAGCTGGAATATATAAAGTCAAAACTTGAATATATAAAGTCATTCCCAAAGTCAAAACCTGAGTATATAAAGACGGTGTTGGAATATTTGAATATATAAAATAATCGCTGGAATATATAAAGTCAAAACTTAAATATATAAAGTCAGCGCTGGCCAATCCCAGCCAAAACTGGGCACAAGGCAGGAACCAATCCTGGGCAGGGCACATGCATCATTTTCAAAACATTAACCGAACAGTGTTTTTAAATTTATTTTTTGAACACGTTTTTGTTAACTTAGTTCAGTTCAGAGTCGTTTCAATCAATAGATTTTGACTTTCACTTTATATATTCAGGAGTGAGTTTATATACTCCGATGATGACTTTATATAATCAGGAATGACTTTATAAATTCGACGCTGACTTTATATATTTAGGTTTTGACTTTATATATTCTGACAGTGACTTTATATATTCAAGTTTTGACTTTATATATTCGTGAATGACTTTATATATTCAAGTTTTGACTTTATATATTCTGACGCCGACTTTACATATTCACAAAATCAATGTATTTGCCTGTTTGGCACCCCATAGTATATGTGTGTGTGTATATATATATATATATATGCCAGCAACACTCATGACAATGACAAAACATATATATATATATATATATACAGTGGTGTGAAAAACTATTTGCCCCCTTCCTGATTTCTTATTCTTTTGCATGTTTGTCACACAAAATGTTTCTGATCATCAAACAAATTTAACCATTTGTCAAATATAACACAAGTAAACACAAAATGCAGTTTTTAAATGATGGTTATTATTATTTAGGGAGAAAAAGAAATCCAAACCTACATGGCCCTGTGTGAAAAAGTAATTGCCCCCTGAACCTAATAACTGGTTGGGCCACCCTTAGCAGCAATAACTGCAATCAAGCGTTTGCGATAACTTGCAATGAGTCTTTTACAGCGCTCTGGAGGAATTTTGGCCCACTCATCTTTGCAGAATTGTTGTAAATTCAGCTTTATTTGAGGGTTTTCTAGCATGAACAGCCTTTTTAAGGTCATGCCATAGCATCTCAATTGGATTCAGGTCAGGACTTTGACTAGGCCACTTCAAAGTCTTCATTTTGTTTTTCTTCAGCCATTCAGAGGTGGATTTGCTGGTGTGTTTTGGGTCATTGTCCTGTTGCAGCACCCAAGATCGCTTTAGCTTGAGTTGACGAACAGATGGCCGGACATTCTCCTTCAGGATTTTTGGTAGACATTAGAATTCATGGTTCCATCTATCACAGCAAGCCTTCCAGGTCCTGAAGCAGCAAAACAACCCCAGACCATCACACTACCACCACCATATTTTACTGTTTGTATGATGTTCTTTTTCTGAAATGCTGTGTTCCTTTTACGCCAGATGTAACGGGACATTTGCCTTCCAAAAAGTTCAACTTTTGTCTCATCAGTCCACAAGGTATTTTCCCAAAAGTCTTGGCAATCATTGAGATGTTTCTTAGCAAAATTGAGACGAGCCCTAATGTTCTTTTGCTTAACAGTGGTTTGCATCTTGGAAATCTGCCATGCAGGCCGTTTTTGCCCAGTCTCTTTCTTATGGTGGAGTCGTGAACACTGACCTTAATTGAGGCAAGTGAGGCCTGCAGTTCTTTAGACGTTGTCCCGGGGTCTTTGTGACCTCTCGGATGAGTCGTCTCTGCGCTCTTGGGGTAATTTTGGTCGGCCGGCCACTCCTGGGAAGGTTCACTACTGTTCCATGTTTTTGCCATTTGTGGATAATGGCTCTCACTGTGGTTCGCTGGAGTCCCAAAGCTTTAGAAATGGCTTTATAACCTTTACCAGACTGATAGATCTCAATTACTTCTGTTCTCATTTGTTCCTGAATTTTTTTGGATCTTGGCATGATGTCTAGCTTTTGGTCTACTTCTCTGTGTCAGGCAGCTCCTATTTAACTGATTTCTTGATTGAAACAGGGGTGGCAGTAATCAGGCCTGGGAGTGGCTACGGAAATTGAACTCAGGTGTGATACACCACAGTTAGGTTATTTTTTAACAAGGGGGCAATTACTTTTTCACACAGGGCCATGTAGGTTTGGATTTTATTTCTCCCTAAATAATAAAACCATCATTTAAAAACTGCATTTTGTGTTTACTTGTGTTATATTTGATTAATGGTTAAATGTGTTTGATGATCAGAAACATTTTGTGTGACAGACATGCAAAAGAATAAGAAATCAGGAAGGGGGCAAATAGTTTTTCACACCACTGTATATATATATATATATATATATATATATATATATATATATATATATATATGCCAGCAACACTCATGTTAATCACGTTATTATTAAAATGTTTCCTTTTCATTTTACTTCTCCGCTGCAAGCGTAGGTATTTTGCTATATATATATATATATATATATATATATATATATATAGTGGAGGATGGCGGTCGTTTATCCCGCCAATACCCCCAAGCCGCCAGGTGAAGCCCTCCTTGCAGCATGGAGGTCCCCAGAAGACCAGCAGGGCATCATGGACAATGGAGTGTTTATGCACCGCCCTGCTGGATGCCATGGGGGCCACGAGAAGGAGCTGCAGGGAGGAACGAAGAATTCTTTGTGCCCTATGACCCGGAAGTTCGTCATTGGAAGAGCGACTAGTACTATTTATAAAGTACTACTATAAAGTACTATTTACCCTGACCCGGAAGGAATAAGGACTTGTGGAATGTTGGCTAGGAACACTTCCGGGTCAAGGAGTATAAAAGGACTGTGGGAGCTCCCAGACGGCGAGCCGAGCTGGGTGGAAGGGTGGCAACGCGTCTGGGAGCTGGAGGATTGGTTTATTATTGTAGTTATTGTTATTATATGAGTATTGTGGTGGAGAGTGTGCTTTGTGCACTGTGGCAACAAAATAAAGTCAACAATTGGACTTTTACCTGGTGTTTGGAGTCGTGGACAGGGGTTCAAGGGAGCGAGAGCGCCCCCTATCTAAAACAATATATATAATATATAGATAGATATATATATATAAATATATAGATATGACAACAACACTCATATCAATGACAAAACAATTACATTAACAATTATGTTACGTTATTTTAAAAATTTTTCCTTTTCTTTTTCATAACTTTTTTAACACACTACTTCTCCGCTGCGAAGCACGGGTATTCTGCTAGTACATTATATAGTTTATGCCTACATTTTGTCATCTACTAGTAAAATATAAAAAACGTTTCTGTTTTAACAATGTGTTTACACAGATTACTGTAGAAACGGAACAGACATGAAATGCGTGTGTTCCAAACAACGATCTATTATTTCCACCCTAAAACTCCACTTCACTCCCAGAAAATCAATCAAGGCATGAGCTGGGAGAAGTTTGTGCACGTTCTAAGTCGGTGGGGGGATGGAATAGCCAGCTGCTTGCAGCCTGATTTTTATCAGCACATTTAGATGACAAAAGATGCTGGTGTAGAGCTGTGAACGATATTAAGAAGCGATTTAAGGTAGGACGGATTTACGAGTTTTTTCGTAGGCTCTGGTAATTCTAGTGTTAAGCCCTGTTCAAGTAACAGTTCTCCAACTATTTGCCCTTGCATAGGTATATTTGGAATACAGTAATCCCTTGCTATATTGCGCTTCGAATTTCACGGCTTCACTCCATCGCGGATTTTAAATGTAAGCATATCTAAATATATATAACAGATTTTTCACTTGTTCGCGGATTTCAGCGGACAATGGGTCTTTTAATTTATGGTACATGCTTCCTCAGTTTGTTTGCCCAGTTGATTTCATACAAGGGATGCTATTGGCGGATGGCTGAGAAGCTACCCAATCAGAGCACGTATTACATATTAAATAAAACTCCTCAATGATATACGATATGCTTCCCGCACGGTACTTTGCACACTTAAAAGCTCTAACAGCCCACATTGATTTTTGATTGTTTGCTTTTCTCTGTCTCTCTCACTCTCTCTGACATTCTCTGCTCCTGACGGATGGGGTGTGAGCAGAGGGGCTGTTTACTTAGAAAATATGGACGCTAATCTAAAAAATGCTGAAAGACTATCTTCACATTGATCCCTTCATTCCGGCCGCTTTATCGCAGTGCTTGGCATACATAAAAGCCCAACAGCCCAATTGATTTTTGATTGTTTACTTTTCTCTCTCTCTCTAACATTCTCTCCTACGTGCACTTCTTTGAAGAGGAAGATATGTTTGCATTCTTTTAATTGTGAGAAAGAACTGTCATTTCTGTCTTGTCATGGAGCACAGTTTAAACTTTTGACTATAGGGTATATCTCATGTCTAGAGGGCTCTAATAATGTTAAAAAACGTATTTAGAAGGTTGTAAACAGGTTTCAATGCTCTAACTGCAAAAATACTAGATTTATAAATAAAGAATCCTACTTCGTGGAAATTCATTTATCTGTCTGGAGCGGATTAACCACGATAAACAAGGGTTTACTGTATAACTGTGCAGAGAATATTTATAAACAGTGTGGGAGAGTTTCTAAGGGCTTAAAATATATAAAAATAACCATACAAACATATGGTTTCTACTTCGTGGATTTTCATCTATCGCGGGGGGTTCTGGAATGCAACCCCCGTGAGCTAGGAGGGATTACTGTAATGAATTTTGGCTATTTTAGTATAAACACACAGCTTACAACGTACTCCATGTAAACCTGCTGGATGTGCTACAAGAGTATTAGGTTCAGGGGCTGTTTCTGTATGATGTTTGGACTGTGTCTGTTTCCACAATGATGGCTAAGTTTTTGTATGCTTGGCAATAAGCTGGATTGGATAAAAGAAGATAAAACATGGTTCAAAGGATGCATATTGTCTCTTCTCTTGTAAATGGTCATTACAAAGAAGATATCAAGGTGCAGCCAAATCTTATAAACCACCCAGTTTGGGGACCTATGGGTTAAATCTTGGCTATTTATGAATGCAGTTGTCTTTTTTTGTTTCACTTGACTGGAGTCTACAGTACAAAACACACAGGAGTGGTGCACAGCTAAGTATAACCTATTTGGGAGGAGAATCACCACCTTCAAACGTGTGGATATATTCTTCTTTTGGATATATTCTTCTTTCCTTCCTACCAGTGATGTGGAAGTAGTTGTCACATGTTGAGAAGTTTTAGTGCCTAGCAGCAGTACCATGTCAGTGTGCCAATTAATGGTGCTGGTGAATCATGAGTCAATTCCTCTAACAAAGTTCTTGCTTTACTAATTAACTTAACTCTCCACTGTCAATGTTCTATAAATCCTATCTCTGATTGAAAAATGTTCATGAAAAGATAACTATTAAAATTACAATCAGGATGTATGTAAACATGCTTCCTAAGCTTTTGCATTGGCTTCCAGTTCTGTTTAAGGGTCTGATATTTTTCATCTAGTTCACTAAAATGGCTTTAGCATAAATTGCACTAAATAGTCATTTTCAAAAATATGAAATATTTACTTACGTTTCTCTAGCAATAATTTTACTTCCAATGGCAGCCTGAACAGCTATTTCAAACAATTGTCTTGGAATGCTTTCTTTTAGTTTCTCACATATTGCTTTGCCAACGGAGTATGCCTTGTCTCTGAAAGATAAAAAAAATATTTTTTTCTTTTTCAATAATTTCAAAATATGATGAACACAACAGGAAAGACTGGACAGGAAACGGCTACCTTGCATAGTAAAGAAACATTTATACTGAATGGACGCAGACAGAGGATGTGCACCCTGTTCTTTTTATGGTACAGTTGTGTATGTGTGGCTCTGCACAGAATCATTCCACATGCACTGGCCTGTTCTTTGAATGTGTTCATAGGTAGTTCTTTAGCACATGTTCATTGATGCATACATGTGTGCAAAGGGCAGAGCATCAAGGTTATTATAGTTTTGCTTTTTTATATTAGTTTTTATTTCTATATTTTTTCTTACCTTACTTGGAAATTCAGTTTACTTTTATTTTTCCTTCATCATGTATTTTTAGTTTTAATTTAGTTTTTATTTTACAAAGACGTTTCTATTTTATTCTTATATATATTAGTTTTATTAATTATGGTACAGTTAAAGAGCTACTATGGAGTTTAGTTTTTGTGTCACAATGAGACAGAACTGTACATTTAATGAGTTTGGAAATGAGTTCAATGTTAGTGGACACTGACTATACTACACAACATCGTTTACTATTTGGTTTTGGTTTTGTCTGATAAAAAAAGCAGAATCAAAACCAGGTACTGAATATGAAAAGTTTTACACAATTTTATAATTTTTAAAATATTTTCTATGTCATTTGTGCTGTACAAATATGTGCTGCCTGTTGGCATTTTTTCTTTTTCTTTTATTGCCCAGAATGGGCCAATCTGTAATGAAATTTATGTGAATTTTAAAGGTGTGAGGGTTTTTTACTCTAAATGTCTACAGCACACAACATCTCCTGCTCCAACAACAATGTGCTTATAATTCTCAAATACTGGGCTTTCTTATTTTCTACCAGCCATATTGAATTCTTATTCCATCTCAGGCACAAGCAATTTATAGACAGAATTTTGCCGCCTCCAGGCCTGAAAAGATATAAAAAAAATTAGAAAACAGATTCTGCTGTGTTCTGACAGCTGTGACAATGAAAATTACAGGCGCTTAGGAAGAACAGGACTCTTACACTTGAATCAGTGTGCAGACCCCACGTAGCTGTATTGAGGGAAACAAAGAAAAACAAGCATGTAGTGTGAGGGTTAGGGGCAGTGAGACTTGAATAGCCCATCATAACAACAGTAAACCCATAATGAGCATAGCAAGAGCAGGTAATAAGAGTTTGGACAGGTACAAAACGACAGGGACAGCATCTGAGATTAAGAAAAATATTTACATTATCTAAACCTGTTTATCCAGAGCAGGATGGCTGGAACCTGGAGCCTACCCCTGCAGGTTTGGATGCAAGGCAGTAAAAATCCCTGGTATGCAATATGTATGAAATGGCTGATGTTAAGAACAAAAAGAATATGATATTTCAACTATCCACTTTGAGCAAGAGAAACATTGAAAAAATGGGGACAGATATTTTAAAACATAATTACGCTACTGGATTATTTTCACAATATTAGGTATTTTGAGCTGTGAATATTAACTAAAAAAGATAAATTAATAAATATAGCATAAATACAAAAACAAATTAGTATGTTTAGCTTTTCATCACTTGGCAGACTCTCTTCGCCTACCTACCTGTAGTTCAGTAGAGACATTGCCAACTGAGGAATTTTACAAGGTTTGTATTACTTCATTGTTAAACAATGTTTTTAAAGCAAAAGTGATTGGTCAGCAACAATATGCTAATCTTGTCTGATGACCTAGTCAATCTCTCGATCAGTGTCGTTTTATTTTCATAAATCGGGAGAGGTCTCCCCTAGACATTCTTGTGTACTTGGATATGGGGATGGATATTTGAGGAGTAAATTGCATGACAATGATTATATTATGTACATTAAAGAACCATCAACAACAAATTAAATTCATAATATATTGAACAATTATTATAAAGTAATGTTGAATAAATCGGACCCTGCATCTGCATGAATAAAAAAAAATCGAGTATGTGTTCATGTAAACTACCACTTCCGGTTGATGGACTTGGCCCAAAAATTAATACAGATCTACAATTCTACAACCACATGCCAAATTTCATCTATCTATCTAGTTGTGTTTTTGAGTTATTGTGTTTACACACACACAAATACATAATTCCAAAAAATAGTATTTTCAGACTCGGGGAGGTCTAAAACGTCACGATTCATCAAAATCTTACTATATGATTACTATACTTTCTCTATACTTCGTATGCAATGTGGCAGGTGAATTACTGTCAACAAAAAGCAGGAACCTGAGAAATAAACTGAAATGTTACTCGTGATTTTTCTGTCCATACGATAAAGTTTTTGTTGAGCAGCACACTCCAATTTCATGCATTTGAATTACATCTTGATATACAACAAGTGCAAAGAAAGTCAGCACGTAAGATGCTGTCTATTCCACACGTTTTACGCGTGTATTCAAATCGCTCTGTCACTGCGAATGCTATGTGAACACCAGCCGCCATTTAATGGGTGAATATATGCGGGCAGCTCATGGTGGATGACTTTCAGTTTTACAGTTAAAAGTTATAAGGGTTAAAAACTAACAGCAAGAATATTCATTCAAAAAACGAAACAAAAATTATTTTTAGTAAATTATTATTTTATTTCAGTTAGTCTTTCCAGCTACCTTAATAGTTTCATTTAGTTTTAGTTTTTCATTTCGGTTTTGTTAACTATTTTATTTCACTTAACGAAAATGTGTTTTTATTTATAGTGCCAGTTTTGATTTTAGTTTTCGTTAACTATAATAACCTTGCCGAGCATACACAAAAATCTGGAGACACCTGTTTGCAAATTTGACTGCTGACATTTTTCATCATGCAGACCATCACATCTACATGGATGAACAAAGCATGAACAGGCCCTAAAACTCGCACAACAATCAGACACAAAACATAATAGACATTACTAAAATACAATGCAAGTCATTATGAGCAGGATTCTTGTTCAAGACACACTGTAAGGAAGTTCAATGTATTTGTAGGAGGAGTTCAGTTAAAACATGCTCTTCTATGCAGTTTGGGCAACTGGAAAAATACATGCTGAGACAATATTATAAAAGTAATAAAATAAAAAAAATGGGCTCTTACCAAAAACAACACGTATCTGGGGAAGCATATTTGGAATTTGTCTGGCTAAATACAGTATTATATAATAAGATGTCCAGGCACAAAAAATTAATTTTAAAAACAAAAACTTTCAGAAAACGTAGTTGCTATTTCAGGAGGTTCATCACTCCTTTCATTCCAATTGAAACATCATTCAGATTCATGATTGTTCCATATCAATTATAATTTTTAAATGTAGTTTTTTTTTCTTCAAATGATCTATCCTATTGTTTATTGATGGCCTATCAAGTCTCTATAAAATTTTTAAAAATTATTCAGGTTAAGTATTTAGACAAAATTTAAGCAGTCAAGATTTCCAATTCAACTACAGTCATGCTGAAAGTCTGGGAACCCCTTCAAGGTGGTCATTATATTAAAGAGATATTATATGAACTTTAATCTTATGCCTAACTTTTAAAGACACACAGCTTACACTGATTGTTAAGTCTAAATACAGAGTCAATATAGGTTTGGGGGTATGTCTTTGTTCTTGACTTGCACATGAAACTGACAGGATAAGTAACTCTTTCACAAAGATATAAAACCATAAAAAAAAATTATGATATGATTCTAAAAAAGCTGTATATCTGGTTGGAAAGAGTATGGACGCGATGTAGGACTAAAAGTACTTTGGTAATTGAGAAGTATTATGGAAAGCAGATAAACCGTATTACTGACACCAGGTAAAACTGGTGAGGAAGGCAGGCTCTATTGTAGGCAAGGGCCTGGACAGTTTGACATTCGTGGCAGAGCGACAGGCTCTGAGCAGGCTCCTGTCAATCATGGAGAATCCATTACAGCCACTGAACAGTGTCATCGCCAGAAAGAGGAGCAACTTCAGCGACAGCCTGCTGTCACTATCCTGCTCCACTAACAGACTGAAGAGATCATTCCTCCCCCACACTATGCGACTCTTCAATTCCACCCAGGGGGGTAAACGTTAAAAGTTAACATTATACAAAGTTATTGTCTGTTTTACCTGCATTTTATCACTTTTTAATTTAATATTGTTTTTTATTGTTTTTTTTATCAGTATGCTACTGCTGGAGTATGGGAATTTCCCCTTGGGATTAATAAAGTATCTATCTATCTAATCCACAAATAAGCATACTCACTAATACCAATTAATCCACAGATACATGAGGAAAACATTCAAACTCCATGCAGACTCCAAACCAGGCTAGCAATCAAACCTGAGTTCCTGCTGCTGTTATGGAGGAATGCTAGCTTTGTGCCATCTCTTTATCCAAGTTAAAACATCTGTACTTAATTTATGGTAACATGATAAAACTATCATGTCATGTATAAACTATGTTAAGATCATGATATTAGCATGATTAAAACTAAATGTACACCTATAGTGTCTGTTCAGTTTTTATCAAGTGAGTGGATGCTTTGCAAGTGCTTAATCTCTCTCTGCCACTAGATGACCACAGCACATGAGTGTGCAATGATACCGTGAAGTAACACAATAATAACTATGAAAAAATGCAATACTTTTGTATAATAAATAATACTTTAGTGAAATAACACAATTAAATAATTTTTTAATGGCAGGAACAAGCTTCAATAAGGTTCTGTTATTTTGTGTTTAAATAAAGATCTATGTTGAGAGAAAAAAAAAATACATTATCTCACTGGAGACATTTCCTATCACATGCAGTTATTCTGTTGAGCCATAAGGCATGTGTTTTGATGTTCTTATTGTACAATGCTCATTTCGACAATTATTATCGCAAACGTTACAGTTAAAATCCAAATGATGCATCAGACACAGAAACAAGAATGGCAAGGCATTGTGGGATATGGCCGATAGCTTATCCTAGCCAATACCCCCAAGCCGCCAGATGGAGCCCTCCCTGCAACATGGAGGTGTCCCTAATTCCAGCAGGGCATCATGGGCCTTACAGTCTTTCATAACAGCCCTGCTGGATAATGTGGGGGCCGCCAGGGGACGCTGCAGGGAGGCCCAGGGACTTGTATTTTCCTTATAGCTGAAGAAAAGGAGTTTTCACTTGACCCGGAAGTGTTATAAAGTCACATGGACTGAGGGACAGAAACACTTACGGGTCAAGGACTTTAAAAGGACTGTGAGAGATCCCAGCAGTGGGCCAAGTTGGGAGGAACGGTGACTGAGTTGCTGGAAGGTGTGGAGGATTGTGATTATTGAGTATTGTATTGATTATTATTATTGTATTATTGAGAATAGTGGAGGTGGAGGTGCTTTGTGCACTATTTAAAATAGTAAAGTCATTATTTTGAACTTTTATCTGGTGTCTGGCGTTTGGTCTGAGGGTTCAAGGGGACGACAGCGCCCCCTATCTGTCACAGCATACATGTGCTCAACCTCATCTGCAAAAATCAGAAACCAAGTAAGGGCAGTTGCCTAGGAACAATAAGAAGCAGGCTTCCCATAATGTAAGTTTACCTTTGGAGGAAACAAAAAGAAGAAAAATGTCCAAAATAATGCACTTTGACACATCTTCCTGCAGAAAACATACAGGATGTCAGTTTTTTTAAAAAATGTTATAGTACACTGTGCTGATGTGAAAGGGGGGAGGGGGTAGAACATAAATAATTTTACCATTGTGCTGTAGAAAAAACAATGGTAAAAGCAAAAGTGTAAACAAGGCCTTAACAAATAAATATAATTAATATCCTAAATAAAACAATCCTACACATATAAAGAAATTTGAACTCATAGATTATCTGTGATATTTGACAAATCACCATACATTCTAGTATGCAAAACCCTTTTCAGCAAATAACTTGACACCTCCTTTTCAGAAATATCTTTACACAGTCTCCTCCTGTAACAAATAAACAGTCTTTGCTCAATGGATTTTTTCAGCTCAGGGAGGTTTGAAGGAACAGCCATCTTCAAGTCCTGCCACAGGTCAGGGCTTTGCTTTAGCCTTTCCAGAATGCAGAACATCATTCTCCTAAGCTATTCTTTGGTGGACTTGACTATTTTGGACTGTGCCTATTAGTAGGCAATTGTAGATTCTTTAAAATGTCCAGATTCAAATGAATAAGGGTATATGCCAATGATAATCTTAATTTCTTGTGGCTGCAGAAGAGACAGGTTTTTGTTGAATTCATTTTCTTTATTATGAACCAAACCTTGCTATTAATGAAACATGTTTTGTTCCTTCTGTAATTCTAGTGCAATATTTTACATTGGAAAACACAAGTTTGAAAATGGATGGATGAAAACATGGATGTGTAAATTAACTCTATATTTTCTAAACTGAAGCAGATTTTTCTGTTTTCCTTCTCTTAAAGACACTTAGTGAAGTCATAAACAACAGTAAAATATTCTAAATTAAAAGAGACCAAGTTAACTAAGCTGTACTTTACAGAGTATTTCAATTGTTGAGCTGGCTTAATCCAGTTGAGGGTTAGGCGTTTATTCATCAGGTCAATGCCAAATACATATACATACCTATGCACAATAGTCACTAGCTCTTCCACTGGTTTTCCATTCAATAAAATGTCCATTTTTATAAGATCAGCTGGCTGGAACCCTGCATCTTCATAGTCAAAACTAAAATAAACAGGAAAAACCTTTTTTTTATTACCCACATTATGAAGAAAAATAACTCTATAAATGCAACAGATTTATAAAGTGAGTCATTGGGCTATACACCTAAACACAATGCATTTCAGAACTAGAATTTGCCTAAAAAACAAACACATTTTAAAGTAACATTCTTATTTTTAGTTGTAAAACTCAAGTATTTAGGGTATGCAAATTCTTAACCTAAAGACTAGCAGTTTTAAGAATATTTAGCCATTTTCTCAAAATCTTGTTCATTTACCTAGCATATCCAGAAGAAATAGATTTTAGCTGGTCATAAAAGTCCACAACAACTTCATTAAGTGGAAAAAGAAATTTCATCAAAACCCTTTGGTCATCAATATAACTCATGTTCTGCTGAACTGATCTGCGGCTCTACAAAACACAAATATACATAATAGTTTACACAGAAATACCATTAAAATAAAATATAAAAAGCCAGTTTCCAATAAACCACATATATTAAGGAAAACTATTCTGAGCAACCTATTTGATCAAAAGAAGATCTCTTTATATTTAGCATTTCTCTAAGAATGAAGCCATTGTATGCTACAGTATATAAAGACATTCAACTTTTAGCTACTTCTGTCTAATATGGTGAAATTATTCCAAACATTTTTTGATGAACTTCTGAATTTATAGTTGGTGTAAATCCTCAAATCTTTAAAAAAATAAACCCTGCTACAATCCAAATGTGTTCAGGGTACTTTGATTTTGACTTAATGGGTACCTCATGATATTACTCAAATGTCTGGTGTATCAGGATAATTTATTCAATATTTGGAAAAAAAATTCACAGTACTATACATATCAAAACAGTATCAACTAGATGGAACATCTTTTTTGTTTTTTTGTTTTTTTACAAATAAATAGAAACAAGATATTCAATTACCAGGCAAAGTGTCATGATCTTGCCAATATAATTGTCAGGTGTGATTATTGTGCCAAGAATTATAGGCTCCAAATATTCAGATACTTGGGATGATTCAGGGAACTGTGCAGGGTTGACTATGGTAATTTCCTTTTCACCATAATCCTGTAAAAGGGAAACAAATACCGTACATGTATGCATCAAGATTATGCATTTAATGTATCATATAACCATGAATACTAATTTCTCTTTCTTTGTTTTGTAGGCTTTAAGAACTGGCAATTTACAAAATGTTTTAAAAGAATACTTTTGTAGTCAGGTGGATAAAGCCATGTATTTTAGTCTTTTTGTATAGTAAAATATATACACTTTCTCAAAAAGAAAAGTGAGGGAAGCTACCAAGAGATCTACTGAAGGAGTTACAAGCAACAGCAGAAAACACTGGAGACTTTGAGTACCCCAACTGTTGCCCAGATGGTTCTCCAATAATAGCTTTGTTGGAGACAGGCAAAGAGAAAATCGCTTTTAAAACAACCACATAAGACATCCTAGCTAGAGTTTGCCTGAAAAAAGTCATTTAAAAAATACTTTTCTTAAAATGTATTTTATAGTAATAATAAACAACAAAAAGCTTAAAAGCAAAATTGATAATATACCTTTATGAGTTTTGCTGACTTAAGAACAGCCTTGTATGGAACAGTTGGCGCAGTGACAATAACTGATGCATTATATTCTTGTTCCAGACGCTGGTTAAAAACCTCCATATGGAGAAGGCCAAGAAACCCCAATCTGTAAATTAGTAACTGTTCAGTATAATTGTAAGCTGGGACATCTGGATTTATTAAACTTAAGAAAAAAAAAAGTCTGTGCTTGACACAACCCTCCTCCCCCAATGTTTAGACTTGCTATCAGAACTGTAACAAACAATGATATTTCCATTTATTCCAGGAATCTTCATGGTATGGGCAGCAAGAAGTAACAAAGCCCTGCATTCCCATATTTCTAAAACACAGAAATCTAGAAATGGATTCTGATTCTCCAAGGATGTGCAATCAGTGGCACGTAAATATATTCTATCGCAATAAGGAATACTATGGCCTATAATTCAAAGAAGCTGTAAGAAAAAAAATGATAATTTTGACTAAAACCGGCAATTTTGTATATGTAAAAACTACATCCAATTTCGACTAGATTATAATACAGTATGTTATCTATTGTTAGCCATCTCTTACCTCCAGCCAGCACCCAAAGCTTGACTGCTATCTCTGTGCACAGTTACACTTGAGTCATTAAGAGTCAACTTTTCAATTGCATTACGTAGGTTATTGTACTCGGACTGATCCACTGGATATAAACCTAAATGATAAAGAAAATGTCAGGTTAGATACATAAGTATAAATTAATACAACTAAAGAAAATAATTATTATAATGTAATTTTCTTAACCTTATAAAACCCTAACCCAAGATAAAGAGATAACCTTGTTGTTATACTGTGTTCTTCAATTTACAGAGTCATCAAAAAATAAACATAAGTGAGGTTGATAATAAATACTAATGAAAAACTGAGAAAAGATCAAACAGAATAGTATTCTCTTTTCATGACTTATTTCCCTGTAAGTTTTCAATCACATTCAGAATCTTTTTTAACTCCCTCTTAGCTCAATGAAGCTCATTCTGTAAAATAGTTAAATAAAAAAGGAGTTAATTAACTGTTGTGTCACTGTATTCAACTTCTTCTTGTAAAGGTTATCAGGATGAAAACTGACAAAAGGATTATTTAAGTGGTTACTTTAGTCCACAACACTCTTTACATTAGATTCAATTCTATATACAACTCCAATTCCAAAAATGCTGTATAAAATGTAAATAAAAATGGAATTTAATGATTTACAAATCTCATAAACCCATATTTTATTCACAATAGAACACAAAAAATATACCCAATGTTTAAACTGAGTAAATTTACCAGTGTGAAGGATGGCCGGCCATTTATCCCGGCCAATACCCCCAAGCCGCCAGGTGGAGCACTCCTTGCAGCATGGAGGTCCCCAGAAAACCAGCAGGGCATCATGGACAATGGAGTTTTTATGCAAAGCCCTACTGGATGCTGTGGGGGCCACAGGAGGCAGCTGCAGGGAGGACCGAGGGCTTCTTCGTGCCCTGTTACCCGGAGGTTCATCATAGGAAGAGCGATGGACTTCCGGGTTGAAGAAAAGGACTATTTACCCTGACCCGGAAGGAATAAGGACTTGTGGACTGTTGGGCAGAAACACCTCCGGGTCAGGGAGTATAAAAGGACTATGGGAACTCCCAGACAATGAGCTGAGCTGGGTGGAAGGGTGGCAACGCGTCTGGGAGCTGGAGGATTGTTTATTGATTGTATTGGTGATTTATATGAGTATTGTGGTGGAGAGTGTGCTTTGTGCACTGTGGCGACAAAATAAAGTCAACTTGAGGACTTTTACCTGGTGTCTGGAGTCGTGGACAGGGGTTCAAGGGCGCGAGAGCGTCCCCTATCGTTCACACCAGTTTAAGAAAACAATAAGATAATTTTGAATTTGATGGCAGCAAGACGTCTCAAAAAAGTTGGGAGAAAGCCATGTTTACCACTATGTAGCATCCCCTCTTCTTTTAATAACATTCTGTAAATGTCTAAGAATTGAGGAGACCACTTGTTGGACTTCTGGGAGAGGAATGTTGGACCATTCTTGTCTGATATATAATTCTAGCTGGTCAAACATCCTGGGTCATCTGTCATATTTTTCATTTCATGACCCACCAAATGTTTTCAATTGGTGAAATTTCTGGACTGCAGGCAGACCAGTTCAGCACCTGGACTCTTCTACTGCAAAGCCATGCTATTGTAATACTGTAGATGCAGTATGGGGTTCTAACATTATCTTGCTGAAATATGCAAGGCCTTCCCTGAAAAAGATGTCATCTGGATGGGAGCATATGTTGCTCTAAAACCTGTATATACCTTTCAGCATTGCTGGTGCCTTACCAGATCTTCAAGCTGCCAATTCCATAGGCACTAATGCACCCCCATACTATCACAGATGCAGGCTTCTGAACTGAGAAGTGATAACAAGCCAGATGGCCGGAGGACACCACATCCATGCTTCCCAAAAAGAAGTTCAAATTTCTATTTGTCCAGTCACAGAACAGTTTTCCAATTTGCCTCAGTCCATTTTAAATGTGTTCTGGCCCAGAGAAGACACAGCATTTTATGAACATGTTCACATATGTTTTTTTCTTTGTATGATAGAGTTTTAACCTGCATTTGTGGATGCCACAGTTAACTGTATTCACAAACAATGATTTCTGAGTTGTCCCTGTAGATAATGAGATATTCAAAATCTATATAATTTTACATTAAGAAACATTATTCTGAAATTGTTCCACAATTTGTAGACATAGTTTTTTTGCAGATTGGTTAACCTTTGCCCATCTTTACTTCTGACTCTGTCTCTCTAAAATGCACTTTTAATGCTCAACCATGTTAATGACCTGTTGCCAGTTAAACTAATTAATTGCAAAATGTTCCTCAAGCTGTTTCTTTTTAGAACCGCTTACTTTTCCAGCCTTTTGTTGTCCCGTCCCAATTTTTTTGAGACGTGTTGCTGCCAATAAATGTAAAATGAGCAAATAATCAACATGTCCTATGTTCTACTGTTAATAAAATCATTGTATTGTTTTAATTTACATTTTACACAGTGTCCAAACTTTTTTTTGGAATTGGGGTTGTAGTTCAGGTAGCCGTGCCTCAATATTCTGTAAATGTGTCATGTCAATGTAGATTTTAAATCTTTTGTCAAATTGTTCACAAAAGGTTAAACACAGGTTTAATGCAGTTGAAGAAAACTGTACACAGTACTCCAGATGAGGCCCCACTAATGCATTATAAAGCTTTAGTATAACCTCCTAGGACTTTGTACTCCTCCAACTGCCAACTATACAGTACTGCCTCCTGCGTCTAAGCCAATTTTGCACCTATCTACAAACAACATCCTTCATTTCTTTTAGTTTGATACCCAACCTTTCATGTGGCACCTTATGAAATGCTTTCTGAAATTAAGCAAAGTTTTATTTGGTTTTGGGGTCTTTTCAAGGGTGCCTCTATCAGGCCACTAAATATTTATATAATTAAATGACTTTAAATTAATACAACAAGCAAACAAAACCACATCTCACCCAGAAGACATGTACAGTGATCCCTCCTCGATCATGGGGGTTCCGTTCCAGAACCCCTCGCGAAAGGTGAAAATCCACAAAGCAAAAACCAAACGTTTATTTTGTTATTTTTATATTGTCACGCTTTTGTCACAGATTTGCACAGAAACACAGGAGGTTGTAGAGACAGTGACTTTAAAACACTGCAAGCAAACATTTGTCTCTGTTTCTAAAGTTTAAACTGTGCTCCATGACAGGACAGAGATGACAGTTCCATCTCACAATTAAAAGAATGCAAACATATCTTCCTCTTCAAAGGAGTGTGCATCAGGAACAGAGAATGTCAGAGAGAGAGAGAGACAGAGAGAGAAAAGCAAACAATCAAAAATCAATATATGCTGTTGATACTTTTAAGTATGTGAAGCACCGCGATAAAGCAGCTGCAAGGAAGGGAGCAATGTGCAGGTAGTCTTTCAGCATTTTTCAGAGGAGCGTCCGTATACTCTAGGTCAGTGTGCAAACAGCCCCTCTCCTCACACCCCCTCTGTCAGGAGTAGAGAATGTCATAGAGAGAGAGACAGAGAGAGAAAAGCAAAAAAACAAAAATCAATACGTGCTGTTTGGGCTTTTAAGTATGCAAAGCACCACGTGGGAAGCACATCATATATCATCGAGGAGTTTTATTTAATACGTAATATGTGCTCTGATTGGGTAGCTTCTCAGCCATCCGCCAATAGCTTCCCTTGTGCGAAATAAACTGGGCAAACCAACTGAGGAAGCATGTACCATAAATTAAAAGACCCATTGTCCGCAGAAATCCGCGAACCAGCGAAAAATCCGTGATATACATTTAGATATGCTTACATATAAAATCCACAATAGAGTGAAGCCGCGAAAGTTGAAGCGCGATATAGCGAGGGATCACTGTACATTGAACACACAAGGTTATACACATCAAAGAAAAAGCAACCATTTAGAAAAGTTAACTGTAAAAGTAAAAATTACTGCCAAAAATAAAACAACCAACATATGCGATAGCTTAATAAAGTAACTCACATTACAGTATTGTGGAATTAACCGATTATAGTTTTACTTTCTCATATACATAGTATGGAGAAAGTATAAGGATAGTGAAAAAAATTCAACCTTGAGATATTGAAGAATCTTGACATTTTAGACCTTCCTGAGTCCAAAAATACAATTTTTGAAATTATGTCTGTCTGTGTAAAAACACGGTAACTCGAAAACAATTTGACCTAGTTCAAAGAAATTTTGTACACCTGCTTTATATCAAAAATAAGGAATCTTATCAACTTTTGGGCCACTTTCAGCAACCAGAAGTGGTACTTTAATACTTTTGCAAATTTTTAAGTAAACTATGGCTATTATTACAGATAGATGATTCTAATTTTGTATAGACATTTATAATGATAAAAAGCAAACAGATATGAAATTTGATAAAAATTATTCAACCGGAAGTTGTATTTTATTTAAACAACCATTCAAATTTTTTGTATCATGGAAATATAAATGTGTACACAATATTAAAAACTGTATTCAATATAACACATATTCTTTCAATAACTATTATTCATATTATTTTAAATTATACATCATCAGTTTAACAATAACGTGTAAACATTGAACATGCAATGTAAATATAAGGATGTAATGGGAACAATGAGCTGCTAAATCCCCATCGTGTTCCTGGTAATACATTTCATTTTGTATATTTTTTTTTTATTTCCGCCATCATTATCATAATTAAATGTAGCTAAATGCAGTTTTATCTATAGCAATTTATTGCAACAAATATTATATAATACACTTTTTCTATGTTTTTAGGTGACTATAACTCTTTTTACTTTGCACGTAATCTAAGTAATGCATATGTAATCATGAAAAAAATTCCACCACCATTTTCGACCTCCTTAAGTGCAAAAATATAATTTTAATATAAAGTTTGATTATAAATAGGGATAAATGATTGTGTATCGATATTATCAATTAGTTATAAGAAACAAAGAGATATGATATTCGAGAAATATTGCGCAACTGGAAGTGGTTCTGATGACCTTTCCTTCTATCTCAGTATATGAGAAGTCGAGGTGAGCACACTGCAAATTTTTCTCTTATGCTAATCAATAATTTACAAGTGGACTGCTGTCCTTTGGTCTGCTCCGTCTTGTTATAAAATTTTATGCTCAATTTAAAGATTTGAAAAGCATAATTAAGGAAGCAAATGCTTTGGAGTTTATCTTTATTTGTGGGAAAGTTACATGTTGCCCTAAAATATGCTTACACAAATCCCAACTTCTGACACAGAATCCATACTTTCAAATGAAAAATACTGCAATTTAAGAGATCATTTGAACAACAGTAAGGCTATTATATGGTAAACTGTAGGTAAAAAGGAAATGTAATGAATTTCACATAACAGCTACTGTCAAAAACTTAATATTACTTTTTTAACAGAACTTGAAAAGTGAGGTTATAAAATCAGCTTTTAAAGTGGTTGTATAAACAAGATGTTGCCAATGAAAGTATCCTGAATAATTTTGGAATTTATTAATTTATGTATGTAACATAGTGTAATAATGCTTGCATTTTGATTTAGTTAGTTTTGATTTTTACTAGTGCTTATTTTTCATTTACTAAACAAAAAATATTAGTGAATAAATATTATGTGTGCATACTGTGTAGGATGAATTAGGTAGTCTATGTTGAATATGCCATTCTAAATACCAAGTAGAAATCCTCCTCCTTTTGGTTACATGCATCCTCTGTCAAAACTGAAATTCAGGCCTTATGCAGGAAACAACACATAGTGCAAAAAAAGATTAATCAAATGTAGAGTTGTTTTGCAGTTAAAATCTATACAATAAATGCCAGTACCTTCCCAAAAATGAAGTGTTTTCTTATCAAGAAATAAAGAATAATCAAGCATAAGATGTAAAAAATAGAGGATCCAAGGAAGGTTGCTCTACCTAGCACACAAAAATAATTATGCAGATTTTACTATGACTTTAATAACCACAATCATTGTGTTCGAGAAATCATTAGGCTCCCTCTGTACTAAGCACTGTCATGTCCCTGTTTTTGCTTTGAAGACAGCAACCGATACGCATTCACACAAAAGTTGCATTCAGGTGACAATAATGAAGCTGATATGGTAGCCTATATGGTAAATATTAAAATATGTTTCAATTTTAGAGTTACCTGCAAAAACCATTGGCTTAGCAGGTTTGAATCCAGGCAATGGCTGAACTGGATGCTTAAGCCAATACAAAGTATCTCCAATCTGAGCTTCTTTGACCTCCTTCATTCCAGCAACCACATAACCAACTTGACCAGCATATCTAAAACAGAACAGATAATGACATAAACTGTCTAAGTGAAGACACAAAAGTGACTAAAAAAATCACTTAAAATTGATGAAAATATCTTGGATATTAATTGCAAAATAAATTTTAACCAAAACACAAGCATCTTATGCAACAACATTGTGATAATCTACAATACTAGTATGCACTAAATTATCTACCACTGGGAGAAAAATAAATACTGTATACACTGTGAGACATACAATTAGCTGCACTTTAAAGCAGTGTTTGAATATGCTTAAAAACAAAATAATAACAGAACAAGTAAGACAAAATTCATGTAAGATAATATTTCATGTGTATTTAGTATAATGAAATTCTAGTACTATAACTTATAATAATATCCTCTTACAGTTTATCTGAAGGTTTCTCTGCAGGTGTGAAAATCCCAACTTCATTAACTTCATAGGTTTTTCCCAAGTGGGCAGACACAATTCTGTCCCCTTTACACATAAAACCACCAAAGAGGGCTACATTTGCTATGACTCCTCTGTAGTGGTCAAATGTAGAGTCAAACACCAATGCTTTTAGAGGCTCATCTGAACTTGCAGTAGGCCTAAAACCAGAAATTTACAAAATTCAAATCTGTTAAATATTTATTGAAATATACCCCACACATTTTCTAGTAGATAACATATTATAGGTATGATTAAAGTAAGATTTATTCAATTTACAAATTATATAAAACATTACATTGTGGCTCTCACTAATGAATGTCACAATTTAATTTAAAAACAAAATAAAGTGAGACTTACGGTGGTATTTTGTCCACAATTTTCTGAAGTACCTGATCAACATTTGTCCCCAGTTTAGCAGATATCTAAGAATAAGTATTAGTAAAAATAAATTAAGTAATATCATGCAGGACCTCCAAACTCTTACAGCAATGTCAGGTGCCTTTGTGAGTAAGCAATATCTCTTTCAGCACTTCACTGGCCGACAGCACTTATAAAAAGTACTTTATTACTGATTAATCAAGAATGTCAAAGTAATCCAAGCTTGATTAATACTTCTAAATTTCAGCTTTTATTTCTTACTAGTTCAATTCACCATGAGTCCACCGAAATCACAGAAATGTTTGCGATATTCACTGAACTTGGCTATATGCATTAAAGTCAATGGGTAAGGATTAACTGAACTAGATATGTCTGGATTACAATGGTGTAATCATCTTTCATGTGTCCCTGAGGGCTAGGGAAACATCTGCCAACTATACAGGACTGATTAATGTGGCCAAAAAGGTGATATGAGCTGTGCAGCAGCAGTACCAACCACTCCACCAATGTGCCTCCATGAGATCAAAGAAGAAAGAACCCAGACAGAGACACACAATCATATATTTTGTCTAAACAAAGCAGACATGCCAAAATCATATGGGTGGGGGTTGATTTAATTCAAATCTAGTCTTGTAAAATTTGATTTGCTTGTATGGAATGTCATTTGATTTTAATAAATTCAATAAAATGTTAAAAAAAATGCAAAAATTTTAGTCAAAGGTTAGAAATTGAAACATCTTCCAAATAGCAAGAAATCTTTCATTATTATTACTGCATACAGTCTCCTGTGTTTGGGGGGTTGTCAGGCTCCTTCAATGTTTGTTTTCATGTAGCTAATTATTATGCATGCATAGGGCACGCACCTTCTGTTATGTTGACATTTGGCTGCAAGAACAGAATACTTGTCCCACAAAGTCTGCAATACAAATGATCAGCATTATATAGCCAGGGGGCAGTCCCATCAATATTGGCTTTTACAACTCCAGAGGATGTCACACTGACCTGGCAAAGCATTATAGGCGCTGGTATTAAAAAAAAAAATTCTCCTAAATCAGCCAAATTATCAGTAAATCCGCTGCGAATAACGCTTTGGTGAACTTCACTGATCAACACTACTTACTGAATGTGGTTCCTGGCTTCTGTCTTAAATTCACTGCCCTTTCATTGTCAATGGCATCCCTGAGTAAGTGATTTTGTTATTAAATATACTAGGGGGCTTCACTCGCCAACACACTTTGCATTTCTGCCGATCACACTTTGCATTTCTGCCGATCACGTATGTGGATTTCACTTTCACCAAACAACAAAAGTTTGAATTCTCGCAGACAGGCCTCTTCATTGAGAAGAAACACTAGTTTTCCCTGATGGCAACACAAATTTGATTATCTACAATACCTACATACTTCTCTCATATAACCTACGTCCATATATTCAATCTCTTTTTGCTTTTACCTTTTTATCAACATCACATTCAATTTTAATTCCGCGTTTGGAATTACATTGTGACAACGCAACGTATAACTACCCATGAGTGAATATCGTTTCTTTCTCTCTACAAGAAATGTGTCTGAAAATAGCATTCACACAAATGAGAAATGATTGAACCGTGTGCGTGGTTATGTGGGCAGGACTTTTCCAAATATCTTGGCATAAGCTCTTGTCTCGTGGGGCTTGAAATTTTCTCTTGCGGGATTTCACTTTCATCAAACAACAAATCTTTTAATTCTCGCAGATATGCCTCTTCATTGGGAAGAAACACTACTTTTTCCCTGATGGCAACACAAATTAGATGATCTACAAGTTTCTGACTTCTACTTTGTGATCTACTCTTTGACTTTTATTTCCTGCCCTGGGCATGGTTAAATCTTTTGGCACAATGTCTCGGTCTCACAGGACATGAAAGTGTCTTTCTGAGAAAATCACGTCTTGCCTCCTTCCAAGATTTTTTTTTATAATAGAAAGAAATAACTTCAAGAAAGTGATTCCTTTAAAAAAAAAGATAAAAAGGTAAAATAATTAACTATACTGTAATAAACAGTGACAGATGCTGTAATTTGTGAGTAGTTGGCTTAAAGTATAATAACCTCTATGAAGGAGTACAAGAAACTAGGTCTTTGGTATCAGTGTAGACTTTATGGAGGCACATTTCTGACCCAGTTAACATTATTCTCTTAATCAGAAATAGCTTAATACCTGTTGAATTAATAAGTCTTGGATCAGTTTACTATTGGAACATAGTAAAGACCTTACGGTGTAGTTATTTGCTGAAGATGAATTAAAAAAAAAACTTTGGCTGCTCTTCAAACAGGACAGGCATGATTTTATTCTTAAAGTGGCGATTTGTTTTATTTATATTTCCCAATGCATGTATAAAGATATCAATTAAAAATTATTACTATCTCAAAAGGTACCTCTCTGTGAGCTGTTACAATTGTTATGATGTATATGATGTATACTTTGTAAATAAAAATTTGATCACAAAAAAAAGTACTAAAAATATTTATTTAAATTTAAATATAAAAAGAATAAACCTCAATCCTAAATAGACCATCCGTTTTTGAAGCAATACATGTTGTCATTCAAGAAATACCTAGCTGAATCAATTACATGCTGAAATACAGGTAACTAAAATTGGCCGGTGTCACTCATGAACACACACACACACACACACACACACACCCACACACACACACACACACAAGGGATGCTTTACTATCATTAGTTCACGTAACCTGCATGTCCCTGACAGTGGAAGGAAACCAGGGTATGCCCATGCACACCTACACTACTGTATATGCAAACTCTTCAACTCCTTACTGCAAGGGAGCAGCACTTCCACTGTGTCACCGTGTGTCTAATTAGGTAATTATTAACATATATTGTATACTTTAACTGTGGCCTAAAACAACTGGTGAAAGAATACCCTTTATTTCACACTTATTTTAGTAACACAGTGCGTCCTATGGGGTAGCCAGACTACCCCAGCCACTACTTGCACTCTGTCAATGTCAGTCAGGAATACCTTAAGTTCACATTCACTGAACTTTTGTTTCCTCTTTTTTCCCATGGTTTGTAGTAAAGACATCACTCAGAAACATGGGCAAATTATATGGTGATTAGATAACGAATGTTCAAAAATTGTGTTCCATTATGGGCTGGAGCTAAATGAGTAAAAAAGTGTGCATGTGCACATAGTTTTAAGTTGATTTGAAATTTATAAAGAAAGATGGAGAGGCATATAGCATAGGCATGGTTTTAGAAACTCAGTTTTAGCATGGATTTACTTAAGATTCCATACATGAGGGCACAGGTATGGGATCCACACTGTCGAAAATGGATGAATAAAGCAGAAAATCTGTCTACTGTGTCACCCTGCCACTAACATGTTGAATGAAACTAAGTTACACCACCTGTTCAAATCATTGATGAGGCCATATTTCAGCATTCTACAGCAAAAGTACATATTTTATTTTCTAAAGGATGGCATGTTTTGTATGTTAGCTTTAGCATCAGCAAGCGGAAGACAGAGTGCAAAGCATAATGGAACAATGTCATGGTTCTTCAGGACACTAACAGGAAGGCATCACAACATCTAGCAGGGGTACATAATTCTCTCTTTGAAAACAGAGTACAGGAGGAAGGAATAGGCAAAAACAGAACATAAAACACCTCCTAGTCACAGGAATGAACACAGTCCCACTTGTGAATATCCACCAGGCAGCTGGCTACCTTTCCTATAGACATGTACTATTAAGGGCATGACACATAGGGCTCTAACAAATATAGTATGCATGATATGCAACCTAGGCAAACACTAGTCTGGCAGCATGGTAGGGGGTTAAGAGTTTGAATGAGAGAAAATGTTGGGTGATGGAAGATTAACAAGGCAAATTTAGTTTCTGAAGTACAATTTATTAGTAAATAAGCAAGACACTCCATGGATAGTATGGCACATCTAACATGGTATAGAAGTCCCAGACAGGCATTAGACACTTATTATATTGTTTCTGTATTGTTCTGTTTATGTTGCCCATATAGAGTTTTTTTAATAAACTAGGGGGCTTTGCCCCCTGCTCACATCATGCCGTTGTGAAGAGGGGGGCTGAACGCACCCCAAGGAGAAGCGGCCGCTCCTCCGAAACCCCTCTAAATGGTGATACAATAGGAAACAAGTTCTTTTTTTTTTTTACCCCCTCTTTGCTTAATCAGCTGCTGTGCCATGTGATCCGCACTTCACTCGACTACCACTTGTCCCCCACAACCCCCCCACCGTCCCCACCAGGGCTACATGCTGTTGTGAAGAAGGGTGCTGAATGCACCCCAAGTAGATGCTTTCATGCCTCCGAATCCACTCTTAAATGGTGATACAATGGAAAACAAATAACATTTGTGTTTTTTACCTCCTCTTTGCTTGATCAGCTGCTGGATTGCTGCAGCTCCCGTGCCGTGTGATCTGCATTTCATGTGGCACTTTAAACGTTTTAAAGTCACTGCCTTGTCTCTTTTCTCCACCAGACAACCTCAAGCACTATTCAATCTTTTTTCGCCGTTCCATTATTTCACCGAGTAATATTTTTCATTTGTTTGCACTAATGTGATCTTTACTGTAATTTTTTTTATACTTTTGAATTTTCCTACTTCCATTATCTCTAACCTGCTCTGCATGTGCATCACGGGACTTGCTTCCAAAGGTTGTAAGTATGATGTGTCTTGCCTGTCTCGCGGGACGTGAAAGTGTCTCTCTGTCTCTCTTCAAAAGATCACATCTCACCGCAGGAAAAAAGTCTTGTCCCAAGTTTTATTTTATAACTAGCAAAATACCCGCACTTCACAGCGGCGAAGTACTACCTTAAAATTTTTATTAAGAAGAAAATGAAACCTTTTTAAACTGAGGGAAAATATACCAATAATTATTTGTTAAGGATCTCTTTGTATACCACATCGTCAGTTCGGCCCACCGGTTGTAATATGACCAAGCTGTGCGCAGAGCTTACAATCTTGAGCATGCAATTTACAGTTGGCCATGTGAAAAGTAATCTTGCCTCAAATCTCACAGCTTGGATTGCTGCTGTCATAATCGGCTTGAGTTTCATGGTTTGTTTCAATTACGACAGTATTTGCAGGACTTGTGTTGAAGTGACATTCGGTATCTGTCAAGCATTGTAAGTATACAACCGGTTTCATTGATAACTTTACATCCAGCTTTTGAGAGTTTGAACATTCATAAACATCAAAGTGTCCACTACTGAAATCGTCACCTGTGAATCTAAGATGTTTAAGAGGCATTGGCTGTTGTCGAAAGGTGTAAAATATTTGGCCATTTCGGTACACCTGAAAGCAACAACCGAACAATTCAGCGGCAGCCATCAACTCACATGCAGAACCATAGGTGAAGGGCTTAAGCATTTCACTGTTATAGTGCTCCTGTGTAGTATAATTATCTCTTGTACCGTCATCAGTCCACACCTTGAACCTGTCCCAGTCATTCAATACATAAGACACAATGTTCCTCCGGATATCAAGAGTGAGCCTGATATGGCCGTGCATTATGTAACAAAGACAATGGAAAAGGCTGGTGCAATCTCCAGGCATGGAAACCACTCTGTAAGTGGCAGTTCTCTGATCGATGGTGATCGACTCGATAGATATGTTAATGGGGGTATGGTTGGAACGATAAAGGAAATGGGCACCTAAACAATGTAAAGTAAGTCTAAAATACATACACAATAACTATAATCGTAATAAACGAACAATAAAACAGCAGAGAAGCCGCGGATTAAATAGAAAGGCTGCAGTTATCGGCAGGAAGACGTGAATCCGGTGGCGAACCAAGGAAGGGAATGTAGAGACTGGAGTGAAGGACGACCTTTTATAGGCAGGCAGCCAACAAAGTGGGAGGCGTTGGGATGGGGGACCAAACGCCGCCTCACACAGTGACCGAGCTACAGGATGTATATATGTACGTAAGTAGGATTCAGTTAGCGTTGGGAACCCGCGTGCCAAATTTTTTGAAAATCGGCCTATAAGTAACAAAGACCGTTGGAAAGTTCAAAATGGCGACTGACAGTGGTGTCATACCACTGAAATAAGTACGTACATTGGTTTCGGTTAGCACAGGGAAGCCGTCTACCAAATTTCGTGAATATGGGACCATAAATAAGAAAGTTCAAAATGGCGGACGTTGTTGATCGTTATGACCATTACGTGTAGAATTTCAAAATGAAACCTGCTTAACTTTTGTAAGTAAGGTGTAAGGAATGAGCCTGCCAAATTTCAGCCTTCTACCTACACGGGAAGTTGGAGAATTAGTAACGTTGGAAAGTTCAATATGGCGGCCGACAGTGGCGTCATACCACCGGAATAAGTACGTATATCGTTTTCGGTTAGCGCAGGGAAGCTGCCTACCAAATTTTGTGAAGATAGGGCCATAAATAAGAAAGTTCAATATGGCGGACGTTGTCGAGGTTGTCTACCGTTATGACCGTTACATGTAGAATTTTGAAATGAAACCTGCTTAACTTTTGTAAGTAAGCTGTAAGGAATAAGGCTACCAAATTTCAGCCTTCTACCTACACGGGAAGTTGGAGAATTAGTGATGAGTGAGTGAGTCAGTGAGGGCTTTGCCTTTTATTAGTATAGATAGAGAGATCTCTTTTTTTAATTCAGCCTGTTTGAAAGTACAGTATTCTGGATTAAGGGATGTTAACAATACCACCAGCTATACTTTAGACCGGATAATACAGTAGTTCACTACAGCAAATGTCAAAATATGATATAACTAGCAAAATACCCACGCTTCGCAGCGGAGAAGTAGTGTGTTAAAGAAGTAATGAAAAAGAAAAGGAAACATTTTGAAAATAACGTAACATGATTGTCAATGTAATTGTTTTGTCACTGTTGTGAGTGATGAGTGTTGCTGTCATATATATATATATATATATATATATATATATATATACACACACATATATAAATATATATATACATATCTACATATATACATATACACACACACACACATACATATATATATATATATATATATATATATATATATATATATATATACACTCTTTGGGGTGCAAAGTGCAAGTCTGCGTGGATATTATGAACTATCGTATCTGTTCAAGTTCTATTTAAATTTTAAATAGAAGGAATTTTTATTTAGTCGACAGAAATGTCTTTGGTAGGAATGTAAGTTAAATGTAGGCATCATTGCATACATTTTTCTTCACCATAGAAATGTAAAGAGTAAATTCGCCTTACATTCCAACCAAAGATATTTGTGTCGACTAAATAGAATTTGAAAAGATATATTTTTCGAATGTGATCGTGCAATTCAGATCGAGTTGACGCGCACTACATCGAGCTCGCGTGCTATTGTGGTTTCGCCTGCATGCCTCAATAAGTCACCCTCCCCTCGCTCTTACTTTTTTACCGTTCATCTAATGATTACACTGAGTATGGCTTTAACAAAACAATCATTGATGGCGAATAAAGTATCCATTATTCATAAAGCTTCAATTGGTGATCTGTCTTTCTGCGTTAACCGCATATTTTTCCATACGCCTCAAACCAAGGGGATGCGAGGGTAAAATGAATCGGGAAGCACTGATATATATGTATGTGTGTGTATATATATGTATATATATATATATATATATTGAAATAGTTTTACTGTGAAATAATGCAAAGGGTACACAACACTTGTTTCGCCCTAATTTTGGAGTCATCAGGCGTACATACTCAGTGCACCCCCTCTCGGGAATCGAACCTCGGACGTCGGCACTAGAGGCGAAGCCTCTTCCATTGCGCCACGGCGTGTGGTTTGTCTATTTGAGAGAATGTAGATCAGGGTATATACACACCCGCGCTTCGCAGCGGAGAAGTAGTTTGTTAAAGAAGTTATGAAAAAGAAAAGGGAACATTTTAAAAATAACGTAACATGATTGTCAATATACAGTAATTGTTTTGTGAGTGTTATGAGTGTTGCTGTCATCAAGGATTTGATTATCATTATTTCTTTAAATCAGGTTCGTATTTGTAGGATGTGTTGTGTTCAAGTTACATTCCGTGTTTGTCAATCGTTGTAAAGATAACAGGTTTCATTCATCGATTCCTTTCTTACTGCATCAATAAACAGCTCGTCTTCCTCTTTATCTGAGACGTGACACACTGCATGCACGGGTTTTTTTTTACACTGTCTTCCTTTAGCGGGACATTGACTTTTTCCACCGTTTGCTTTGTTTCCGCAGTAGCTGCACTTATGAATATGCTTGTGTGTCAGACGCTTCATATTTTTTTGCTGCCTTCTCAATTGTGTAATTCGGTTTTTGTTCAACACTCTTTGGAGCTGTTGCTTTTTGTCTGTGCACTGCGTCAGTTCACGTGAGCCGCTCGGTGTACATGCATCGAAGGTTCTCTGCTGTGCTGGTGCCATCTCGTGCGATGTCCATGGCTGTATTTAATGTTAGCTAAGACCCGGCACTTAAAAGTTTCTCTCGCAGTTTCGCTGAGTTTGTGCCAAACACCACCCTGACCATCTCATCATCTGCATAAGCACAGTCCTTCACCCATGAATATTTAGTGGCAGTGTTTCTATTGGATTGCCGCTGACGGACGGCCTTATATGGACAGGCACTAAATTACGTGGGAGGCGTAACTCCGCCTCCCACGGCCATCGAGCAGAAGTCTACTATAGTATATGGACAAAAAAATAGGTTCCAGTTATGACCATTACGCGTAGAATTTCAAATTGAAACCTGCCCAACTTTTGTAAGTAAGCTGTAAGGAATGAGCCTGCCAATTTTCAGCCTTCTACTTACACGGGAAGTTGGAGAATTAGTGATGAGTCAGTGAGTGAGTGAGTGAGTGAGTCAGTGAGGGCTTTGCCTTTTATTAGTATAGATTTAATCTGTGCATTTTGAAGAATAAGACAAACATTCATAAACTAAAACCACACTCTTCACAAAATATATAAATGCTTACCTT
This sequence comes from Polypterus senegalus, assembly GCF_016835505.1. Lineage (NCBI taxonomy): Eukaryota > Metazoa > Chordata > Cladistia > Polypteriformes > Polypteridae > Polypterus > Polypterus senegalus. The sequence goes on from NC_053157.1 coordinate 140,915,002, forward strand.
TATACATTCTTCTTTAGGAATATCAAAAATTTTTTCTATCTGTTTTGCCACTTTCTCTGGGTCTGCATTCTTTAAGTCAATCTATTGTAAATTGAAAACAAATAAACAAATAAAAGCCTTTTTTCATATTTTTATTCTTATTTGAGTATTCTAAACTACTATTTCCATTACATTGCTGAATAACTAAAGCTTGTTAATAGGTAATCCTGTAACCAGTAACATTTTATTGTTTGGTTAGGTACTAGATAATCAATTCATCTAGGTCAGGGGTGCCCAATGCCCAATTTTTAAATGTTAGTTTATCATATATCCTCCCTATGCCATTTGCCACTTGATTGACATACAGGCCAGTCTGGGATCTCTCTTCTTCTCACACACTGGTCATCCCGCACGCACGAACAAACGCGCGAGCTACTGCAAAACTCCGGATGTGATCTAGTTAGCCTTCCAATTTATATCGACTAAAGAAGGGATTAAAAAAAAATGTTTAGGGAGGGTATGGGCTGGAGGTGGAACTGGAAGAGGATTTTTTTTCTCACAATGTCACAATCGAAGTACGTTTGTCTGACATCCGTGGTTCGATCCCCGATGAAGGGTGCAGTGGAGTGTGTACGTCTGATGAGCCCAAAATAGGGTGAAACACGTGTCACATACTCTTTGCATTATTTGACAGTAAACTATGTAACATTCTATGATCTGCTTCTCGCAACTGAAAGGGCACCCGTGGCGCATGTCTGCCGACTTGCAGGCCAACCACATGCGTTACCTGGTAGCTAACCACCCATACAATCAGATTGTGATTCAGACTTCGAATGATATATATATATCATATATCTATTTTAATTTAGGTAGATCATTTCGACCTGGTCATTTTAAAAGCAGCTCGCAAGCCGAAAAAGTGTGGGCACCCCTGATCTAGGTAACTCTTAAATAATGGCAGCATAACTGCTCCAGCAATGGGTAGCTCATTTATGAGTGTATTCTTTATTTTATCTTTAGACTGAAGTATGGTTCCAGTTTTATTTCAACATTTATTGAGAAACAAAAAAAACAAATCTCTACAAAAAAAAAATCATATCAGAAGTTCTTGACAGGCACAGTAATTGAGTGTTTTACCATGTTAGCCATAATGGATGCAATGAGATGTCAAGCAAAATTACACCTTTTATTAGCTAATTAAAAAGACTACAATATGCAAACTTTCAAAGCAGCTCAGGCCCCTTCTTCCAGCATCTTGCAAACTTTTTATTTAAAAATCCATTATTAATAAATTGGTTTATTGTGATGGCTAATTCTTCAATCACCTAATGTGTTTTTCATTACATGAAATAAAACAAAGAATGATTTAATAGTACTTACAAAAGCTCTGGACACATGTAGAACAACAGTACATAATAAAGATAATGACATTTCATACTAAATATGTAATTTTTTCAAAATTATTGTATATTGAAAATACAGAATTTGAGGTGCTTACTTATACATGCATACTACAGACATGTTATTTTGTGAACTTCAATAAAGTGCGTATGGAGCCATCAAGTGGCTGAAGAAAGGAGTACATTTAGAATGCAAATATGGTTTTGTTCATTGGTAGCTTTATATGTAGCTAATACCTATATTGAAAATACTGTTTTAATTACATGAGTATTAATGATTGAAGCAATTTATATTTATTTTGAACACCATACTTACTTTGTTAATAACAGGAATAACTGCCAGTTGAGCTTCAAAAGCCAGAAAAAAATTTGCCACAGTTTGTGCCTGAACACCCTTAATTAAAACAAAACGTAATTGAAGGTAATTTAAAATATATAGTCAGAAAAAAAGATGTTATTATTCTTATTTTAAGTACTTTATTTAATGAACCTATAATTGATGGATATGCCAATCAGAACATTGCCACACAGGGGAAATGTTAAAAACCTGAAAATCAAAGTATAGTTAGATAGAAAATCTACATTCCAAGACATAGTGCAGTCAAAGAACTGGTAGTAGATAATGAAAACTTTTACAGCAAAACAAATTCTTTCATATTATTTTTCTTCCTTCGCAACAATAGAAGTATTCACCTGTTCATCTCACAAAACCTGTGAGACAGCAGTGTAAACCGTTGTTTCACCATGCCACCTTTACAGATATACTAGACATCCATCCAGGGCAGGGTCGCAGGACAGCTGGAGCCTATCCAAGCAATCACTGGGTGCAAGGAATGCAGTCCATCACAGGGCGAACAAACACACACTCACAAAGGCCAGTTTAGCAATACCAATACACCTAACTTGCATGTCTTTGGAAGGAGACTGGAATACCCTGAGGTAATCCATACTGACACAAAGAAATTATGCCAATTCCACACACTGGGAGTACCTGGAGTGCTAACCCCAGTCTTCTTGTTGCAAGGCAGCAGCAGCACTAGCACTGCACCACAGTGCCATCCTATAGATATACCAGTACCAGCTGAATCATCCAGTAAGCATCCTGATAACCTTTACTTTACCTAAGATTATTGCTGATTTTCGTGTCCCGAGTTCAAACTCTGGCCTAGGCATTCTCTGTGTGGAACTGTCACATTTCCACCAAATCCCATATGAGATTTTCTGGGTACTCTGGTTTTCACCCTTATTCAACAGATTTGTATATGCACATTTAAGGAGAACATTTTATGTTGTTACAATTTAAAACATACACACTTCAAAAAAGGGTACTATTACAGTATAACAGAGAGTTATGTACTTTTATGGAAAACTGTATTACTGTTTTTATTTTAGAGTAATTACTAATTATATATATATATATATATATATATATATATATATATATATATTAATTTGACCAATCTCTGTCATTTTATAATTAAAATAGCCATTTCTATTTTTTACTGTAAAAAAAATGTGATATTGCACAAGATACAGTGCATCCAGAAAGTATTCACAGCGCATCACTTTTTCCACATTTTGTTATGTTACAGCCTTATTCCAAAATGGATTAAATTCATTTTTTCCACAAATTCTACACACAACACCCCATAATGACAACGTGAAAAAAGTTTACTTGAGGTTTTTGCAAATTTATTAAAAATAAAAACACTGAGAAATCACATGTACATAAGTATTCACAGCCTTTGCCATGAAGCTCAAAATTGAGCTCAGGTGCATTCTGTTTCCCCTGATCATCCTTGAGATGTTTCTGCTGTTTAATTGGAGTCCATCTGTGGTAAATTCAGTTGATTGGATATGATTTGGAAAGGCACACACCTGTCTATATAAGGTCCCACAGTTGACAGTTCATGTCAGAGCACAAACCAAGCATGAAGTCAAAGAAATTGTCTTGAGGCACAAATCTGGGAAAGGTTACAGAAAACTTTCTGCTGCTTTGAAGGTCCCAATGAGCACAGTGGCCTCCATCATTTGTAATTGGAAGAAGTTCCCAAGGTCAGGGAGTCAGGAAGGTGACCACGAACCCGATGGTCACTCTGTCAGAGCTCCAAAGGTCCTCTGTGGAGAGAGGAGAACCTTCCAGAAGGACAACCATCTCTGCAGCGATCCACCAATCAGGCCTGTATGGTACAGTAGCCAGACAGAAGCCACTCCTTAGTAAAAGGCACATGGCAGCCCGCCTGGAGTTTGCCAAAAGGCACCTGAAGGACTCTCAGACCATGAGAAACAAAATTCTCTTATCTGATGAGACAATGATTGAACTATTTGGTGTGAATGCCAGGCGTCACGTTTGGAGGAAACCAGGCGCCGCTCATCACCAGGCCAATACCATCCCTACAGTGAAGCATGGTGGTGGCAGCATCATGCTGTGGGGATGTTTTTCAGCGGCAGGAACTAGGAGACTAGTCAGGATAAAGGGAAAGATGACTGCAGCAATGTACAGAGACATTTGGGATGAAAACCTGCTCCAATATATCAAAGGAGTGGCTTCAGGACATCTCTGTGAATATCCTTGAGTGGCCCAGACTGGAATCCGATTGAATATCTCCGAAGAGATCTTAAAATGGCTGTGCATCGACGCTTCCCATCCAACCTGATGGAGCTTGAGAGGTGCTGCATGAGGAATGGGCGAAACTGGCCAAGGATAGGTGTGCCAAGCTTGTGGCATTATATTCAAAAAGACTTGAGGATGTAATTGCTGCCAAAGGTGCATCAACAAAGTATTGAGCAAAGGCTGTGAATACTTATGTACATGTAATTTCTCAGTTTTTTATTTTTAATAAATTTGCAAAAACCTCAAACTTTTTTCATGTTGTCATTATGGGGTGTTGTGTGTAGAATTCAGAGAAATAAAATGAATTTAATCCATTTTGGAATAAGGCTGTAACATAACAAAATGTGGAAAAAGTGATGTGCTGTGAATACTTTCCGGATGCACTGTACTTAAACATTTTCATGTAAAATTAACAGGTGAAGGGGCCTAATAAACAAGTATGTTAAGGTGCTTTGTGATGGATATGGAAACAAAACACTAAACAAATTTGAATCTTCTTAATCTAACCTAGAAATGCTGAACATATTAATATATATTTTATTTGTAATCTAGTATTTGCATAATAACAATAATGTGCACAGTACCTCATTGGCATCAACTACAAGAAGTACACCTTGACAGGCTGAAAGGGATCTTGACACTTCATAGCTAAAATCAACATGTCCCTATGAAAAACACAAATAAACAAATAAAATAAGTAAAATGAGCATAACACTTCAAACTTACAAATATAAATGTAATATTCTAAAATGCAAGTTTTGGTTATAAACATTATTTTGTGCAAAAAAATGCAAAACCTCTTAAATACCTGCAAATTAAAACACGTTACTTAAATATTTCTGCTAAATGTTTTACGTGTATGTCTGGAATTTAACAGCGCTGAACAATCACTTCAATCCTTTTAACCTGCAATTCCCACTAATCAATAAGTTAGTGTGCAGCACTTCAATTGCAAATTACATCACTGTTAAGATAAACAACCAAAGTACAATTTCAGCAGACATTCATATTACAATGCTAACTATTCTAGGATTTTCCCATTAAGTGTCCGTACTGAGCCACCTATATAAATATTAGGAACTAGATGCAATAATTGCTGTTTGTGCTGTATACCAATGCTGTAGACATTCTTAATTTTAATAAAAACCAGAATAATCTCAAATAAGCACAGGGTGCCACCTTTTATTTTTTGATATTTTTGGGTATTTCTGCATATATGCATGTTTCATATTTTAGAACTTTTTCATTTTTTGTTTCATTTCAAAGGAAATCATCTTTAAATGAAACTACTGACGACTTACAGTTGTGCTTGAAAGTTTGTGAACCCTTTAAAATTTTCTATATTTCTGCATAAATATGACCTAAAACATCATCAGATTTTCACTCAAGTCCCAAACGTAGATAAAGAGAAACCAGTTAAGCAAATGAGACAAAAATATTATACTTGGTCATTTATTTATTGAGGAAAAAGATCGAATATTACATATTTGTGAGTGGCAAAAGTATGTGAACCTCTTTGATTAGCAATTAGTTTGAAGGTGAAATTAGAGTCAGGTTGTTTGCAATCAATGGGATGACAATCAGGTGTGAGTGGGCACCCTGTGTTATTTAAAGAACAGGATCTATCAAAGTCTGCTCTTCACAACACATGTTTGTGGAAGTGTATCATGGCACGAACAAAGGAGATTTCTGAGGACCTCAGAAAAATAGTTGTTGATTCTCATCAGGCTGGAAAAGATTACAAAACCATCTCTAAAGAGTTTGGACTCCACCACTCCACAGTCAGACAGATTGTGTGCAAATGGAGGAAATTCAAGACCATTGTTACCCAACAAAGATGTCAACCAACAAAGATCACTCCAAGAGCAAGGCGTGTAATAGTCAGTGAGGTCTCAAAGGACCCCAGGGTAACTTTTAAGCAACTGAAGGCCTCTCTCAAATTGGCTAATGTTCATGAGTCCACCATCAGGAGAACACTGAACAATGATGTGCATGGCAGGGTTGCAAGAAAAAAGCCACTGCTCTCCAAAAAAAGCATTGCTGCTCATCTGGAGTTTGCTAAAGATCATGTGGACAAACCAGAAGGCTATTGTAAGAATGCTTTGTGGACGGATGAGACAAAAATAGAACTTTTTGGTTTAAATGAAAAGCGTTATGTTTGGAGAAAGGAAAACACTGCATTCCAGCATAAGAACCTTATCCCATATGTGAAACATGGTGGTGGTAGTATCATGATTTGGGTCTGTTTTGCTGGATCTGGGCTAGGATGGCTTGCCTTGATTGATGGAACAATGAATTCTGAATTATATCACAGAATTCTAAAGGAAAATGTCAGGACATCTGTCCATGAATTGAATCTCAAGAGAAGCTGGGTCATGCAGCAAGACAATGACCCTAAGCACACAAGTCGTTCTGCCAAAGAATGGTTAAAGAACAATAAAGTTAATATTTTGGAATGGCCAAGTCAAAGTCCTGACCTTAATCCAATCGAAATGTTGTGGAAGGACCTGAAGCGAGCAGTTAATGTGAGGAAACCCACCAACATCCCAGAGTTGAAGCTGTTCTGTACGGAGAAATGGGCTAAAATTCCTCCAAGCCGGTGTGCAGGAATGATCAAAAGGTTACCGGAAATGTTTAGTTGCAGTTATTGCTGCAAAGGGGGGTCACACCAGATACTGAAAGCAAAGGTTCACATACTTTTGCCACTCACAAATATATAATATTCAATCATTTTCCTTAATAAATAAATGACCAAGTATAATATTTTTGTCTCATTTGTTTAACTGGTTTCTCTTTATCAACTTTTGGGACTTGAGTGAAAATCTGATGATGTTTTAATTCAAATTTATGCAGAAATACAGAAATTTCTAAAGGGTTCAAAAACTTTCAAGCACAACTGTAAGAATGCAATCACAAAAAGTATAATTTTTATTACTGTGTCTTCATTTCCCTGTTGAGACAAGGCCATACAGTATTTTCAAAAGTTAATTTAAAATATTTATCCATTACATAAAGTTCACTTTACAAATTAACTATAAGAACATTTAAAACAAGTTCAACAATACATGATTACTGGACTCCCTGTTCGGATGTAGATACATTTATATGAGTTCATTTTAAACTATTTCAATTTTAAAGCTTAAACATCCAAATGAAAAATATAACATAGCTTCACAGAAACACCTAAAATTCAAAATGTACATTTCTTTTTCCATAAGAAGACTACAGAAGAGGCCAGAAGTATCTACTTACTGGGGTATCAATCAGATTTAATAAATATGTCTGATTTTTATAATAATAAAACAAAGAGGCGGTTTGTGCCTTCACTGTGATTCCTCTTTCCCGCTCTACCTGTAGTTTATCCAGAACTTGTTTATTGCGGTCAGTTTTGTCGATTGCTCCTACATAGAAGAAAAACAAAACAGTAATTTAAGCCATTGTTTTCTTCTTCATTGTAATAAAATTGGTATAATAAGTATATTCTGATTTTATGAAAGGGAAGTCAACAGGTTCAAATCTGCATTCAAGTTAATATGCCCTTTAATTCAAGTTATTGTATATCCTATTTTTATTTTTAAGTATGAAAAGAAAATTAGTTTGCAACGCTAAGTATTTTATGATTAACTCATAATGTTACTTTTACATAATTTTACCTGTTAATTCAAGCAGTCTGTCAGCTAGGGTACTTTTCCCATGATCAACATGAGCGATGATTGAAAAATTTCTAATGTTTTCTGTCGGGAACTTTGACATGTCGACATTTTCCTGAAAGTCACAATAACACCAACCAAAAAAAAATTATGAACATGCTTGTACTAAATCAATGTATCTGTGCCACCACTATATTAAATGCATCTATTCAAGTGGAATAACTTAGAAGTATCACACTTCGTAATGTATACATTTTCTGCTTTTCAAAAGTGCAAAACATAGAATTAGAAATCCAACATGCACTCTGATTTAAGAATGTAGAAATAATTGACAAAAAATTGGTCTTCAAAGCTAAATAGTCCAGTTTTGTCAACATCTCATTTAAATACTATCCACTTCAAATACAGTACGACTCAGTATTTTATTACAGATTCCAACAGCCTTTGTAGGAAATAGTGCTGTCTACAGATTTAAACATATGATATAGATGATGGTATAGAATATAAATGTGTTTGTGTATCTATATACATTTATTATTTATTTTTCCACTTGCAGTAAAAAAGCAGATTATGGGACATACTGGGGATAACCAGCAACTGCGTGGTGGGGAATGAACCAGCAAACCTGCAGGTTTTAGTCTGATCACACGGTCTTTAATAGAAATATGCAGATATTATTCAGTTATATGGTACTTTTAAGAATTAGAAAACAGAAGGGTGAAAAACAATTATTACCTTATCTCGTTGTGAAACGTAATGTCGACAAAGAAATACAGTGAGAGTGGATGCATTTTTCTTCCATGAGTGCCTCACGGTGAGGACATTGATGTCTGGATTTTTGCGTTGTACTTTGATTTTAAAGTCTACGAGACGCCTAACTCCTGATATTACGTTCTTCTGACATGCCAAGGCAAGGTTCATTTTTTCCAGTCCCAAAACTGAAATGTCACATTATACTGAATCCAGAACTGCTACTGATGCACTGTAATGCAAAAATGTGTATCGGTTTATTGTGCGTAGATACCGGATGGAATAATTTATCTTTCAGGCGACATTAATTACGCATTACGTTTTTATGTCCACATTATTTGTTATTTATAACGTGTATTCTTAAAATTCACGATGAAGCGTGACTCGTAGGCGCGGCCATATTAGGCTGAAAGGTCATATGTCATCGTTCATTGTCTATATGCTGTATGTAAAATAAATTTGCATACAACACAACATATACCTATTCTTTTAATGTCTACTTCACATATCACAGTTTACCAGATGTTGGATTCTCTTTTGTCCTAAACAGTCTTTTAAAAATGGCATCATGGGAAATGAAGTTCACTGCTAGATTGAGATTTCACTTCAAATTGGATTCGTCACGTCACTGACGTCACTGACAGCCGTTCGAAAACGAAAGTAGTCCGAACCATCAGTTTATTCAAAGGAATGCTTAGTCAAATCCACTGCTCCAAAAAAGTGAAAATCAGTACTTAAAACCTTATGAGAAAAACTCAAAACTCCCGCATTTGTTTAGAAAATGTTTTAAATTGTAAGAGTAAGCAATGTTTTCAAATGTATTCCTTGTTATATACAGCATTAACCGTTTTCTTATAAATATTTTTTTAACTATTTGAGAGCCGAGTTAATAATTGGGCATAGCGTATTTAAAATAATTAATACTTTAAATTAATTATAAAAATGTGATTTAATTAAAAATGTATATTTCATATGTCGATTTATGTGATGAATACCCTTTTGCCTGATAAAACTAAGGGTATAGCTCCCTGTAGCCTTGAACTGGAATAGAAAACGGACGAATGAATGACATACACCTAATACTAAAATCTCCTACAATAAATCAGCCAGTAATGCTGGGGTGCTCATTTCCTGGTTAGCGGACCAGGGGTTGTGGGTAACTTGTTAGGAAGTTATTTCCTGCTGTTATCTGTAAGAAAATGAACAGTAGAGTATTAGAATTTGGAAAATTCAAAAGAAATTGTCCATACAATGTAGATCCTGTATTTTCACCACCTTCTTGCTGCCGACTTTATTCTCCCCTGAAGCAACAGCTCACATCGCTGTCAGTGCTGACACACTTTAACAGAAACTACCTTTGTAATGTGTTATATAATTCTCTTATGCCATTGATGCTGCACTCCTAGAAATACTTAAAGGTTAAGGGTATTACTTTTTCTGTTTTGACACCCTTTGAACACAGTTATTACACTGTCCAGCATAAAAGTTTGGTGTGGCTTCTTATGTATTCACTGTTTATTTGTATGGCAGAAGCTTCACAACTCGAGGTGCCGCAGGTACGCACCACCATCATAGCTGCCCCACACAACTTCAAAGCATATCTAGAGCTGCACTGTCCAGTCAAGAATATTGTCCTTACAAGAACTGCAGAAAATTTCCCATTTAGGCAATCCTTTTCACCTATATCACTAAAAGATTATTCTGCTTTGAATCATGCCATGGTTTACACTAGCCTAGAAAATCAGAAGGATGTGCAAGAATTTACTGCCCCTCTGCAACCATGACAATTGAATGATCCTGTTAGTGTTGTTCATCAAGTATCTCTCTCTATTGACATCGGAATAAAGGCCTCAAGGTGCTCCTGTGTATCAGAGGTCCTCAGCCTATTCCCCACAAAATTCAGTGTGAAGAAGCTTTGTTCACAGGCCACTTGTGTCACAAGCAAGGTCTGCAGGAACTTGTAGCCAAAAGCCAATTACATGGTAAGCATCAGTCAACAGGTTCTAGCAAGACAGAAGGACATGTTGGCATATGGTACACTTTTTGTAAAATGAACAATTTCTGCTTATCACCTCCAGGGTCTTCTCACAATCTTGGGGATTATCATCCTGCCCAGGATTGGTTCCTGCCTTGTGCCCTGTGTTGGCTGGGATTGGCTCCAGCAGACCCCCGTGACCCTGTATTCGGATTCAGCGGGTTAGAAAATGGATGGATGGATGGATGAAATATAATTAAACTCAGACATTCATACAATCCCATACCAGCCACCCCCTTGAATGTCATGAATACAAAAATTAGAACACAAATGTTAAAGGAATGAATCTAAAATAAATCAGATGAAGTGCAAATATGTAGCAGCACTGTGTCTGTAAACAAAAATGATAAATGTTAGGTATAGGCC